>NW_006531962.1:87327-88786 GCF_000263375.1 Wallemia mellicola CBS 633.66
TAGTGCAGCAAAAAGACTTCCTACAAACTCGTTCAAACTACAAGCGCAAGACTCTAAGGTAGCTATGGAGCTTAGAAATTGCGCTGAGTGGGTCCCACAAGGACTACGCCACCATGTGGACACCCATGAAGTAGCCGTTTTGCGAGTTCCAACCAGCAGCGACCCTTCAGATATTGCAAAACAACTTGAAGCAGAGAACTTAATGTGGAAGAACAAAGTAGTATATGCGAAGTGGGCAAAGCGATCAGCCAAAAAACAGCAGTTCGCTACGCTAAAGGTCCAGTTGAGTGATGTCAACGCGGCCAAAGCTAGTGTACCAAATCGGCCACCTCTGGGTGAAAAATACACTTTAAAGCAATAAATGCGTACACATCAGTGAAAAAGTAATCCGAATTATCGGGCATATGGTGTAGGGGTTATCACGCATTCTTAGCATTTTCCAAGGAATTTGTCAATCTGGATGAGGTCCCCGGTTCAATTCCGGGTATGTCCAATAACTTTTGTTTCCTCACCTTTCGAGGTTATTTTTGCCACATCTTTGTATCTTCATCGCATTCTCCTTTGACGTGATTCCTCAGGTTGTAATTTTTGCAGTTTGTGATGTTGAATAAATTTGTCAGTCAAACAACAAGCTATATTACATCTTGTTCGCAATCATACATAGAATTAGTCATAATCCTGCATTCACCTTACATTGCTAGGGTGTATTCCAACTGATAAGCATCACCTAACAATGGCAGAAGAAGGAAAATCTAATTATATGTATATTTATATGATTGTAGTTTTACGTGAAACTGTGATGGAAATGTCCTAAACGAAGTCCATTGTTGAGCGAAAGTGTAGTTCCAAACACTGTTGATTAGCATGAGAGCTTGCCTGAAGCATGCAACAAAGATATTTGCATCACATGGTAGCTCCAGGGTGGATTTATTGACCTGAGATATGTATAAGCTTGTTTAAATCAGATTGTATTCTTAAATTTTTGCAGATATGACTCGTAGGAGGCAGAACGCAACGAGATGGAACAATAAAAAAGCCCATACTTGAAAGACGCACTCGGATCATGAGACTTGACCAAATGATGCCAAAATCCACGATGTGGAGTTTGAGATTTTTTATTTTGTGCAATGGGTTTAGACAAGCTTGAAGAGGAATTTTGACACAATCCCGATAACTCAAAGAGTTCACTCGCTATCGAAAGGTTGCAGGTTCGAGCCCTGCGTCGGTCAAGGCCGGCTGGCTCAATGGTAGAGTATTCGACTACGGTGAAGGGGTTGTTTTTTATTTGCAGAATTTTTGCCCGTATTCCTCATCCTGTGTTGAAGAATATGTACTGTCTTCTGTGCTTCATATAGTGCTAGTGGTGCTTTATTTTCCTGAGCTTGTCTTCTCATAAGTGAATATAATTTTTGCAATTTGTCAAATGCTGCTTTTCATTCTCAAAATGATGTCTTTGTAA
>NW_006531962.1:88821-105845 GCF_000263375.1 Wallemia mellicola CBS 633.66
AGATATGACTCGTAGGAGGCAGAACGCAACGAGATGGAACATAAAAAAGCCCATACTTGAAAGACGCACTCGGATCATGAGACTTGACCAAATGATGCCAAAATCCACGATGTGGAGTTGAGATTTTTATTTTGTGCAATGGGTTTAGACAAGCTTGAAGAGGAATTTTGACACAATCCCGATAACTCAAAGAGTTCACTCGCTATCGAAAGGTTGCAGGTTCGAGCCCTGCGTCGGTCAAGGCCGGCTGGCTCAATGGTAGAGTATTCGACTACGGTGAAGGGGTTGTTTTTTATTTGCAGAATTTTTGCCCGTATTCCTCATCCTGTGTTGAAGAATATGTACTGTCTTCTGTGCTTCATATAGTGCTAGTGGTGCTTTATTTTCCTGAGCTTGTCTTCTCATAAGTGAATATAATTTTTGCAATTTGTCAAATGCTGCTTTTCATTCTCAAAATGATGTCTTTGTAATCTCACCATAACTCTATTTGCTATTGGCAGACTCTGTAAGTAATCCTTCCAAGCTCTCTCCTGGTTCAAAACTTCACAGATATTCTTGAATTTGTTCAGCTGCCGAGATGTCACAAATTGTATCTATTCGATTGAAGATGCCACTTGAGATAGTCGGTAATAAAATAGTCACAAATTGAGAAGTATTTTTTTTTAAAAAAAAGAAATAATATTTACTGTAGGGTTTGCTATTTCGGTTTTCGATCTGCAAATGTGATCGCACCTGTTTGTCGTCCAACACTTCTATTGTGGGGTTTTTCTTTTGTGCCTTCTAACTATTGGTATCTTCTATTTGGTTATTGTAAGATTGCCTAATGAGATCGTTTCGTACAAGATATATAGGCTTTTTGACTTTGAGCAAATCTTCCTTTCTGGATATTACATTGGTTTATCTTTCTTAGTATGATATGACGATATTCGGTGTATTTTGCATCTTGGTTTGGCTCATAATGATACTTCGGCGTGTTGAGTATTGGAGCTAATACGTTGTTGAATCATAGAATATGTTTCAAGTTTCAAGTGTTGATCATATAAAATAATGTATCTGTACAAGGGTGTTTTATCTATATATTGTTGGTTTGTAAATATTAAACACGCTAATTATTGGTTGTGAAAAAATGTTATGATCATTCAGGTTATGGTTTGTGTACAAGATGATCGTCTTACATAGTCTTCACTGTCCGCATGTTCCCTGTTTTCCTCAACCTTATCGAGCCTTGGCGTTCATCCTGTTTTCACTGCGCATTCTTGTTCCGTCCATCCCTAGTTACTAAATGATGCTGTATGTCCAGCCCCAGTACCTGGTTTCCAACAGAGTACCGATACAGAGCTGGGCATACAGCATCATTTAGTAACTAGGGACAAAAAGGGAAAGGCGATCACCCACGGATACTCGCGAAACAACAATGGATACGGGCAAGAAAACGGATGTACGGCCAACAACAATGATATTCGGGCAACAATGAAAACTATGTAAGAAACCATATCTTGTACCAAAAAGCCATCTACTTAAGATCACATTATACTTCATACCTTTTCAACCAATGATAAAGCGCGTTTGATATTACAGACCAACACAAGGTATGAACGGTGTATTGTATTGCTTTATCCACATGCACAACTAAGCTATACATTATAATCAACTTTTGACAAATACAGTAGAATTGTCTACAAACAAGTTCTAATTCAAGTACACTATCATACTAGTCAGAAGTACTGCGCCACTCCTCTGTGCAAAGGTAAACTAATCAGTGGACGACAACTAAAGAAACATGCAGATTTTATTTGCAGTAGAATACCTTTGACACTGGCAATCTGTTATGTTGCTAATCAAGTGGAATAATGTAGAGACTACGAAACATACACTACAATATTGAACTAAGTCAATCATTAGTGTACTATGGATTAATAAACAGTCTAAACACTACTGGCTTTTAGAGAATTATGACTGTTTATGTATATTCTATACATTTATGTGCCCATGAAGGGAATAATAGTTGTTACGGATTTTTATCAGACGGAAAGAGTACCACATATAGGTGGATGCCGACGTTATCTAATGACACTTGCTTATGGCGGCTACTTATACATAGAAAGTATCCTTTCGTGCTACGTATATGCAGACAAATTAGCTAGAATTTGTTGTAATCACAAGCAGACTATCCTTCAAAAAATAGCGAAAATCATAACGCAATAGAAGGGCAAAAAGCAAAAAGATCACCCAATACTAGTGTTGCGCTACTACCGCTGAGCTACAGATGCGTGTGCATCTACCAGGAATCGAACCTGGGACCTCAACATAGCATGTGAAATTTTTCACTTGATAACCCGCTGGACTATCCGGATGATCTGACAGCTTTTGTCATAGGCAAATTTTGTATCAAGCATGTTCTAAAACTCCCAAGAAAATTTTAGCAAAATTTATCCAAAATGACACCCAAAATACACCGGTGGTTTAGCGTAACCGAGAACAATAGCAGAAACATAGCTCATCAAGACATTTCACGGCACTATCGAGAAACGCTTCCAGCAAATTCGGCAAACCCTTCAAATCCTCTTTAAAATTATTGATGGACGCAGCTAAATATTGTATCTATTTAACAATATATTTAGATTAATCATCATCAGAAATAAATGGATGTTAAACGTTGAAGACAGCTACAGTTGATAGATATTAGAGTTCATTTTCAGGAGTTTTGACAATAATATATATAATTTTTGCACCAGGTATCTTTATTTTCTAAGTGATACCTGGTATTTTAATAACATCACTGCTACTAAACCCAATACGTATTAGTTGTAAAAAATTTTGGATGTCGATAGCATGGTACATGAACAACAGTCCACCACAAGTATTGGTTTGCACGGTGTGGCTATTCGCATGACCTATAAGACGTATAGGAGCGTATATTTAGACAGTGCCCCTCGATCGGGTGGTTAGATAGGTTGTGCAGCTGGAACATCGAATGCTCCACCAATCTTGAGTTCGGTGACTGGTGCGGGTGGAAAGGATATCCAGATTGACAAATTGACAGTACCCCAGCTCGAGTATCGTCAGATTAAGAGCTTTACATGAAACAAGATAAGAAACGTGTTGTATGTCTTCAGCGAAAAGTTTGCAAAGCCATCGTTGTAATTTACATTTGAGTGGTTTCTAATTGATTGTTGAGTTGCACATGATCTGTGCATTACTATAATAACATCACCTAGATTTCACTTTTCGTGATAGAATTTTCCTTCACGACCCTCTTAAGTCTCTTTACCTTATATTTCGTTTCTTGACGTATGGTTGTGATATATCTGACATACTGGGACATTAGGTCGAGAGCAGATTTTCTGTAAATTTATTTAATGTCAACAACTGGAAGATCCTGATGTGTTATTTGATAATATGGTATCACCTTTTGATCTCAAGTGTAGTAATGATGAACGAGATAAGATTGAAGAGAAGCAAAGTGATTCCTCATACCGACATGTAGCATATGTTCTGTACGGCCCTCAAATACATGAAAACCATAGTCGTCCACTATGAACATTGTTTTTATAGAAGCACGTGAGAGGAATAGTAAGTAAGTCACGCTCAAGATTGGGTTTTATTTTGTTAAGTGCTGAGCTGCTTTTCTCATTATTGGATAGGTATCGAAGACAATATCATTGGTCAGAAGAGCTACATACCATCATCCATTATCGTTGGCGAACTGTCAATGCAATAATTAAGACCATAAGACGCTCTTATCATCAAGATAATTGTATCATACTGTAGGAATAGCTCATAGTATATCACTTTTATCGCCCAATATATTATTTAAGTATAAAAACAAGAATAACTTGATGGTACCAATTATAGCTGCTTAAATTATAAATTCTACTTGAATAGATTATAGTGTAAATGAAGAAGCCGAAAGGCTATGAACAGGTTTTATAATCTAAATTACTTAATACTAGCTGGTTTTTGCATTTAAGGTTAGACTGTGTGGTGCTCTTTTCAGTTATCATATGCCTTTCCTTCGCCATTGTCTTTTGACAGCTTATGACAAAACGCCCATCAGTAATTTGATTATTATCAAATTACATAAGTAGTAGAAATTTACGAATGCTATAAAATTCTTGATGCACAGAAATATTTCTCCTAGTACCGGAATGTCACATTCTTGGTGTGAATTGTAAAGTTTCAATTTGAATGCATTTCACAAACAGCGAAGTGAAATAATGCTGCAGGAAATACTTGCAATCCTCTACAGTATACCAAAGCTACCAATACCAGATTGTTCTATCTTGTTGTTATTGCCGATTCAAGCTAGGCTACTCGTAGCTAAACCGTCGTATTTGAACACATGTTTTAGAATCTTACTCCTATCTGGTGCCATGCTGATAGGTAGCAAGGGGCAGCCGATATACCTTCATGATAATTTCGTAGCTGGATTCATCTACAATCTCGTCATATTTTGCTCTTGTATGCATTCAGTCCACCTGACGTTCACCGATAGGAGCATGATTGATGCGCCAAAAATTATTTCATTTAGCCAGCACGGACATAGTGACCTTGGTTGGTCTGGCGCTTTTGAGATGTTGACGAAGTAGGTGCTCATGATATCACGCACATAATCTAACCTGATTAAGCATGAGAGGAATAGGAATGACTTGGGGAATCCCCCATGAGAAGCTTCCTCAGGCATATGATACCTTCTTTAAGAGCTCGCTTATAGAAATTTCCAAGCAACACATCATTTCGATAGGTGCGATGGCCACACTTACTCGTTTTGGCGATCACAATCATGGAAAGACACTTATAGAGCTAATAGGGTGTGACTTCGCAATCACACTTGCTATTGGCGCTCTAGGTTGGTCTTGTGTGAGTTTGGCTTATCATTTATTAGCCTTCTTTGTATATGGATTCAAAAAAGCGTTCGGTTTACAGTTTGACACTCAAAGATGGCCACCATTCTTTGGAAATCCACTCACTGCTGACTCGGTAGGACAATTTTGGAATGAAAGATGGCAATGTGCCCTACGTCGTCATTTTATGATATGCGGCTATAAACCAATATTCTATACCATCAAGTGGTTGAGGATACCAGGGGACGTGGCTCATTATTGTGGGGTCATCAATGGTTTCGTCATTAGTGGTATCCTCCACGAATACTGCATGAGATGTACATCAGGTAAGCAACTGATGTATGGCATATATCCCAGCTTTAACTTTTACCTGACGTGAGTTTAAAGTTAAGTACTTAATTTGTCGCTAAAATGTTAATCTAGATCTGGTTTGGCAATCGTACTTGAAAAAGCTATTAAGGAGTATACCGGCAGAAAAGTAGGAGGTATCTATGGTGCTTTGTGGATGTTCATAATACTCTACTTCCCTGCATTGCATATGGCTAGACAAGCGCTCTTAGGATTTGGTCCAATGCAGGATCTCGCTGAATGGGAAACATGGAGGTGGCTCGTACCATTTTCATTCATAGTCAAAGCATAGCATTATACCTCTCATAAACTTAGTTAATTATTTATTCATACTTTTTTTTGCATTATCACAAAACGCGTGTGAAATAAAATAAGTACAGCTTTGACCAGATTATCAGCTGGTGTACTTCACAGCTTTAAAATTTTTGTTTCTCGAAAGGATCGTCAGATGATGCGTACCTTAATTTCTTTGTGCGAGAAAAGGTACTCGAATAGGTCTCAGTGAGCTTGTGATGATGTCTCGGACATACGAGCTGGCCATACAAGAGGTATCTTAGATATTCACACAACCGCTCAACACAGCTCCAGGCCGCCGCTGGAAACATATAAAAAGCCAACATTTGACCTTCTTTTAAAACATCAAAGAACAAGGCCAACAACACAAGAACACAAATGAAGCTTCAAATCATCTCCATCGCAGCCATTGCATCACTCGTTGCTGCACTTCCACAAGGTGACGCATTCGGTGCACCACCTCCACCTAGCAACACCTCAACAACACCACCAACACCAACAGGTGAAGTAGGTGTCGCCATCCACCCTAATGGAGACACCTCAAAGTGAGTCTTACACATAGTTTATTGTAACAACTAATAGTGATTCAGGTGTGTAGACGTCGCTGGTGCAAGCTTCGGAAATGGAACGCCAGTCCAAATGTAAGTTATGAGATGCCCGTTAGAGAGTTTTCTAACGTTGCAATAATAGCTATGACTGCAATGGCACAGACGCCCAAAAATTCGTCATCAGAAAAGGTCAGACATCTGTTAAAGTGGGCGCTTATTAGCCTATGGAACACTACTCTAATTAGAATCACCTAGGTCGCCAACAGAAACTTCTGTTTAGACGCTGGCTCAAACCCAGGTTCTGGTATCAAGGCAAAGATCTGGCAATGCTATGACGGTCTACCAGCCCAAAACTTCTGGTACACCGGTGATAATAGAATCGCAGTCACCGGACAAGGACAATGTCTTGATTTGACTGACGGAAGGAAAGCCAACGGAAACGTCCTCCAAACTTGGCAATGCTACGATAATAATCTCAATCAAGTATGGAATACCTGAGCGTCGAATAAGAGAAGGTATTGTTCAATACACCTTAATATTTTTTCTCTTTTCTCCTTTTTATCTTCTGAAGAACAATGACGCGCTTGTTAATGCTTATCGATGATTTTTAATGCTTATGATGGTTTTAACAAGAGTGAAAAGCAAGAGAAATGAGAGAAATGAGAATATAAGTAGACAAATATACTCTCCATCTCCGTCCTATTAAGTTATGTCATTTGAATACGTATGAATATGCTCGGAATGTTTAAAGAGCTAACCAAATTCCTGGCTGATTAGTCTGGAATTCGTTGTGACAATCTATGAAGGAAACAGAGCGCTCTGTGAGGTCTAGAAATGCCCTCATAGAAGCGATATCTAAAGAATCAACGACACTGGCCGCCAGACTGGTGCATGAGCTTGAAGTAATACGAAAACGGCATGAACAGGAGGAAGAGGAACTTCAACAGAGACATCTGAATGAGCTGCTTACAGTTTACAGCAGTTACAATAAAAAAATTCGACCACCTTACACCGACAATTTGATAGCAAGACAAGACAAGAATACCTTATCGGAGAATAAACCTACTATAGAGAAACATGAGAAGGCAAGAGGGAGTGTTACTGATATAAACGCCACCTTTAAAAAGAGAAAGCGTGATCAGATTCTCTCATTAGATTTCCGCGATGCGTCGATATCTCAAGCCGAAATTGATGATGCCATCCGTCAGCGCAATCGATTCCTCGAGCAGGCGGGAGCAGGACAAAAGGTTCCGCATTATTTATACCAATACAACGTTGCAGACCAGAGAGGCAGCTGGGGTTCTCTACCAAGCATAAGTAGTGTATTCCCAGACTACTTTGATAGTAGAAATTGAATAATATCTAGAAACTAATTTGTACATATGTATATGATACCATCGTTTATATTAATAAATTTATTTAATATCGAACACTTTAGTTTGAAACACACCAAACATATCAATGTTGACGTATCGTACATCATCAGAAAATAATAACGATAATAAAGTCTAATTTGGTCTCGGCCTGCTCTAGTTGAGCCAAGACTTTCCAAATCAGGCATGTTCCGCGATTTATAACCTGAATTAGGCATGCGCGCTAAAACTCAAACTAAAAAGCGAGCTAAATTTTAACTATTTAAAAGCCAATCGATTCGTCACTTTTCTCTACAATCAACTCATCTCTTCTATTAAAATGATCGCTCAAACCGTCTTCGCTGCTGCTATCGTCGCTTCAGTCTCCGCTGGCTGGGAATCAAAGACCGGCTCATGTAACACCGGCAAGATCTCATGCTGTGACACCAACAAGAAGGTCCAAAAGTCAACCGGTGAAGAATCAGGTATCCTCCACACTGGTGACATCCTCGACCAAGTCGCCATCCAATGTACTCAAATTCCATTGGCCATCGGTGTTGCCGTTGAAGACGAGTGCAAGAACACTCCTGTGAGTTTCAAGCTATGCTTTTCGTTTCCTTTACTAACTAATTCAGGTCTGTTGTGAAGATGTCAAGGAAGACGGTCTCGTCGGTGTTGGCTGCACTCCAATCCCACTCATCTAAGCTTTACATAAAATTCATTGTACAACGGCATTAGACTTAATTTTACTTAATTTGAGCGCTTTGTTATCCATAGAGTCTATCTCCATGGGATGCGTGGTCCGATACCTCTCATCCTGAGCATTGCGAATGCAACACCAGCAACTGTTCCAGAAAGTCTCGACTTATGTGCATTAGCTGAGTAGGGGGAATTGAAGCTGTTGTAGGCATCCCAAGCGACTAATCCGCCGACAGCCATCCAAGCTTGCACTGGGAGGAGGAAGTAGAGGCTGAATGTAGCATTTGGGAATGATGCTGCAAAAAATCCGAGTGTGCTTCCTACAGCTCCTAAAATGCTTTTAGAAGTATGAACAAAGGATGTGATCTAACCAACCTGAAGCACCATTTGATGGATTAGACAATGTGACTGCAGATGCAGCAAGACCGCCACCGCAATAGAGCATGAGGAATGTACGTGCACCGAGCATCGCTATTGCTTGAGGAGCCATGAAGTAGAATGTGAGCATATTGAATATTAATGAATCTAAACGAGTGTGTAGCTAGTTATATTAGAATTATATACAACTTCGATAAAGCCCTCACAAAAGAAGAAGTCACTAGTGTCCATATGCGACCTGAAGATATGTTGTACCAACTAAGCGCCATTTAGATGCCACTAATCGAGTAACAGAAACACCCACCTGGCTGTGAAGTTCTTGAGCATGAATCTCATCCATTTTGGATCGTTGAAGCGTTTCCTGGGTCTGTCAGAACTGTCTTCTCTGTTGAGTATTACAAACCATTGAGCATCGCTGAATACAAATACACCATATACAGCGACGTTTGCGCCAATTATACCAAGGAAGAGATTGTTTGGGTCTACACCTCTTCTATAAAACTGCACAATTGAGATAACCCTGATAAGATAACGACATACTCACACCCTGCCAGCCGCGATTTCCAGATTTAAAGTATGTATTACGCAGAGACCTCGTCTGTATCGTAGGTTTACGAAGGTTGATATTTGCCCTGCTAAATCTAGATAGCAACATATCTCTTGATAGTCAACAACCAAGAAGTGGATATGTCATTACCAGCAGAGAAAAAGCAATCACTCACGCCAAGTGAGCTGTCATTTATTGCTACTTCAGAAACTGTGATTGAAATCGTACCGAATTTCTCTATGGGACAGATCAGATTGTTGAGCGTGAGTTAATGAATAAAGTACAAATATACGCGTTTTGATAAGCTATTAAGGGTATTTGGGGTCCATTCAGACCGCCATCAAAGTCAAGAGTTCCCCTCTGGCTCGCATTAGATCTTAAAAGGCGGAAGAGATGTTCGATTGTAGCACCAGAGTGGCTGACAGTTGGTAGGAGATCCATACCTCTAGGCGTCCATTTGTCTCATTATCCTCCCTAGATAGCTTACAAGAAAGACTAAAGGAAGAGACATCGAATGGACGATACGCGGATATGCCATTTAGATACCTGGAAACGGCCAAGGCTATCATAGAAGTAGCAGGTGATGATTTAGACAATGCTGCTCTTATACGGAGTCTATTGATGGATATACGACAAGCAAGACAAACGAAATCACGCGAGGGTGTCATCAAAATGAACGATACTGGTATGGCGATGACTGGAATCTCTCAGCTGGAGATAAATGAACTCAGGCCGTTCTTTGTAGAGTCCTTTGGGGTAATGAGAAGACTTGGAGGGGCACATATACCAGCTACACTAAGCCAAAGTCAGATACCGCGGTCGCAATTCACGCTGGATGAAGACGGATGGGATATGAGCTAATCAAGGTGTGATATCACTAAAAACCAATTGTGTAATATAGTACATGCATAACTTAAGTATTCTATAAGCCGATAAACTAAAAGAGTGTATCCTCATCTCTCAAGTATTCACCAACATCTGCTTGGTGGAATACAACCAATCCCGTTGGATCAAGCTTGCGAGTGTCGACCGTTGATCTCGCACTGACACCGAAACCGAGTGGGATATCCGACATACTGAGTACTACAACACCTTGATGCTCTGGTGTATCCTCAGTAATTCTACCCAAATGTGCTTTGACGACGTGGTTACCGTATAAGAATGGAAGTTCACCATTTGGCTTTACCCAGACCTGTGTGGGTGTGAGTGATAGAAGATTATGTAAACACTCCACAGACCTTATATCTAGCCCATCTAGCGAGTACATCCAAAGAACCAATCCCGAGTTTAAATTTTCCAGATTTCGTGAATTTTCCTAAGCATTGACCGAGACTAATGAGGTTAGGACGGGCTACAGATGTAGCTAAGTTGTTGATAGATGTGTTCAACAAGAAAACCTTATCCTTCTGCAATCTGAGAAGAGGTGCTGTGTCTTCGTCGTCTTCTACATCCTCTTTGGAGGACGCACCGGATGGATTAATGATGTGTACGAGATTTTTTCCCTAGCAGGTTGTTAATGGGACTGTATAATAGTCTATATATCTACCTACTACATAGTTTGCGAGCTTCTCGAATACAGCTCGTGTTTCGTCCTCTGTGAGTGGACGCCTATATAAAGAATGAATAATAAAACGAGAAATAAAGTTTGTACTAACATTTTATTCTTATAACTTGTTTATGGTAACGGTCGAACCAGGCCACGCGGCTCGGTGACATCTTTCGTTGCAACGCCCACGTTGAAATACCCAGATGGTTTTTAGAAATTCCTACGATTCAGACAACACCGTATTCTCTCCACAAGGTAGGCTACACCAGGTCGAATACGCATTAGAAGCTGTTAGACAAGGTTCTGCTGCCGTCGGATTGAGATCGAAAACACACGCAATTTTACTCACTTTAAAGCGTTCAACTGGCGAGTTAGCAAGCTATCAACAAAAAGCTTTCAAAATAGACGACCATTTGGGTATCGCTATTGCTGGATTGACGAGTGATGCAAGAGTTTTGAGTAATTACATGCGCAATCAAGCTATGTCATCTAGATTACTCTATGGTAGACCTATCCCTGTTGGTAGAATAGTCTCTCAAATCGCTGAAAAGGCTCAATTGGCGACTCAACAATATGGTAGACGTCCATATGGTGTCGGATTTTTGGTAATTGGACAGGATGTGGGTTTATATATGACTATTTATTCGGACTCATTTACTAACCAACAACTCAGGAAACCGGTCCTCACCTCCATGAGTTCAGCCCTGACGGTAACGCATTCGAATACGTCGCAATGTCTATAGGAGCACGCTCACAAATGGCTAAAACATACTTGGAAAAGGAATCTGACAACTTCGAGGGCAGTGACTTGAACACTCTTATAAACCACGGTTTGCAATCATTGAAAGCATCTCTCCAACAATCAAAGACACTCACACCTCTTAACACCTCCATTGCAATTGTCGGTCCACCTGGTCCAAACGAACAAGGCGTTAAAGCTGAGGGTTCATTCAGAATACTCGAGGGTGATAACGTAAAGCCATACATTGACGCACTTGGTCAAGAAGAAGAAACTCAGCAAAGGACAACCGGCGATGTTACAATGCAAGAGTAGAAATGTAATCCAAATTGAACTGAATTTTATATGCATGAATTATTGTACGATAAGTTATGTCTATCTGAGCGGTGATGTCGGTATAATAGCTTTTCTAAACGGCTTTCTTCTGTTGTTGCATGAAACGTTGATGCATTCGTGCTGCTAATCCCGGTCTACGTAATGAGGCAACTAGAGCGACGTATGAACTAAGTAGTGCAACTGATCCGGCTTGATGCGATACAGCCAATGGCGTTGGAACAAGATAAAGAAGTGTGGAGATACCCAACGTTACTTGCATCAATGAGACACCTGTTGTCAAATTGAGAAGCTTCTTCGTGAGTGGTGGCAGGTTCTTCCTCATAGTTGGACTACGCAATGCCAATGCATGCATTGCTAGTGTGCCAATGAGAGTCGTTGTTGCCATTATTCTATGGTCCAGTTGTACAGTTGATGGATTTTCCAACATGTTTCTCCACCTAAAGATGATTCTATCAGTCGGTACTCAATGTTCAAAGCCATATAACTCACCATAAATCACTTCTGTCTTCCCTTTGTGAGTATCTTGGATCCCAAAGCTCGGCTTTAGGTGGTGTAATACCAGTGCCCATCCATGGGAACTCATTGTATATCAATCCAGCATCAAGGCCTGCGACGAAGGCACCACTGAGTGCAGTCAAGAAGACAACACCCAAACCAGTTCGAGCAATCACTCTGAATCTTCTTAATGAGGAAGTAGCACCATTACCGAGGAATTTCTCGGGATCGCTCACACCACTCACACTACCACCTCTTCCAACTCTGAAATCTCTAGCTGCTGCAAAAGCGGCATAAAGTGTGGCAACGTAGAGTGCTAGGGCAGCACCAAGGTGTGCTGACAAGCGATATTGACTGACACGTGGGTGTGCACCTACGTGAGCGAAATTTTCTTCTTTCAGACCACTTTCAACCATGTACCAGCCCAGGAAACCCTGGAAACCTAATCCAAGGCCAAGACCACCGACAGCCCACTTCATACCTCTGCTAATTTGCTTCCTCGCGATGAAATATCCAGCTGGTAGAATGAATGCTACGCCGATCGCTCTGCCGAATATCCTGTGTGCCCATTCCATCATGTATATCTTCTTAAAGTCTTCGAGATCTATTCTACTGTTAAGCCTTTGCTCTTTGTTAGACAAAAGAGCATGAAAAAAAAGTTGCTTCTTACATTTTGAATTCCGGTGTTTGCTTGTATTTATCGAACTCTACTATCCATTCATCACCTCTAGGTAAGGCTATACCAGTGATCGGCTTCCATTCTGTGATACTCAGACCACTCTCTGTCAATCTAGTCATACCACCAACAACAACGATACCAGCTATCAGTGCTGATATCGAGTAGAGCCATTTGCTGACAGCTGGCTGTGTAATTTTAGGGAGCTGTGCTGGTGTGCTCATTGATCTGAGCGATAAAGAAGACTGGAGCTTAAATTGTTTGAGCTGCTTAGAAGAGCGCAGAGGAGGCGTCCTTATTGTCGCTCTAAAGCATGAAAAACCGCCGTTACGTAAAATACCGCCAGATATGATCATCGTTGTGAATGAACCCTCTTCCTTTTCGTCCACTTAGGTCACCATGATTATTAACGCATTCAGAAGAGTAGCAGGTGGTAGACAGCCAACTACACAGATTTCTAGAAGTATACGCTCGTACACAACTGAACAGCCACTCGCTGGAGAAGCCAGGATTCGTCAGAAGTTGACCGAGAGTTTCAAGCCGATTAGACTACAAGTTGAGGATGTATCAGGTACTTACATACTAAAATATCGCTATTACCTTATAACATTTCTTCAGGTGGATGCGGCTCTTTCTACGCCATCAATATCGCTTCGGACTCCTTCAAAGGTCTTACTACTGTCAAACAACATCGTCTAGTTAATGAAACTCTTAAGGAGGATATCGCTGGTATACACGGCCTTCAGGTTTGTTAGATGATTGATTAGCTCTTCACTGACTGACAAATCGATTAGCTTAAAACTGCAACAGAGTAGGCGGATATAGAAATACAAACCTTCTTATTGTTCTCGCTAATTTAATGTATTTTACTATAACTAAAGCATTGTTAGATAAACAACTTTTATGGAATTTATTAGTAATCTTAATATACAATACTAAGAAAAGTATAACTAGAAAACCTCAATGTGGTTTGTAACGCGTTCAGCGTTGGCTTAACAAATGAGTGCTAAGTGTCGAGAATGCAAAGCGCGTCTTCGATGCCCTGGTTGGAGACCTCAGATGCCATTTATTGGAAATTATATAATATACTTCTTGGAAGGATATCACTGAGCATTTAGTACTGTCGACAATGCGCTAAATTTGAACACTTTCCTTCGGTTTGTTAGAGACAGTCTGAAAGTTAGACATAAGAGTGCTGTCTGCTAATGTCATAGTTTCTGATAGTGGAGTTATCCTTGCTGAACATGGGATCTCTAGCGTTCTATGTCATTGATGTCTGACGTATTTCCATTTTGCTGTGGTTGTGTTTGGTATAGAGTTACACTAATGCGTCGAGCTAGACAAGAGATTATTTGAGGGAAATTACAAAGAATACTGGTAAAGAATTGATAACAATATAAATTCTCTATCTGTATTAATATAGATTACTTTTCCTTAAAATAACTCACTGCCAAAAATATTTCTATGTATGGGTAAAAACTTGATTCATATAATAGATGATTATGACATGCAAAAATTCTGCAGAATAAAAAAGCAATCCCTTCACCGTAGTCGAATACTCTACCATTGAGCCAGCCGGCCTTGACCGACGCAGGGCTCGAACCTGCAACCTTTCGATAACGAGTGAACACTTTGTGTTAATGGGATTGTAACCTTATGCGACCTTGATTGCGGTCAGTATGTTAAGCAGATCCTCTTGATGTCTCAGACCGGAAAGACGGACAAAGGGTCAAATAAGGTGTCTGATTACCCAGCATCAAGTCCAATACCTCAAAAGCATCAGCCGGAAAGCTGACAGCTGCAAAAACTGCTAAGATCCTCAATGAACTACCCAGAGCGACACGGTGCCTGGCAACCCAGCTACGTACAGGTCACTTCCCTACGACTAAGTCATACCGATACCGATTCAAACTAATCGGCTCACCGAAATGCAGGACGTGTGACATAGATGATAGCATCTCGCATAGAATATTTATATGTAGAAGACACATAATGGCAAGAATCACCTTGCGAAGAAAGATAACCAAGATCAACATTCGGTTCGAATTAGGTCCAATGCTCAGGAACGCACAAGCTCTTCAAGCCCTTTACGAGTTTTTCAAACCACAATTGACTTCGTATCCAAGATACACCAGTGGTTTCGTGTAAGCAAGAACATTCGGGGAAACGCAGATCATGAAGACGTTTTACGACGCTAGTCAAGAAACGCCTACAGCTGATTTAGCATCTTATTCAAATCCACTTACTATGACATGTGTTGATGGACGCATTTAAACTTTGTATCGTCGATATGTTTAGATTTCATCATCTTAAGTCCAGAGCGGACCAGTCCTGAGAAGATCATATTAACTTTTCACCATACCAGCTAAGTCACAGGATATTTGGTTTACGAAAAAAGGAGGTTTGAGATAACTATGTAAGACAACTCTGGTACCACCCATCCTCTCGGTTATGCACCTACATTTCTTGTTTTAGAAGTAATGTTTTGGCTACATATATATGTTTCATAAGATGGTTTTATACTATCGCATATTCTTCTTCCATTGTTCCTTTGGTTACACGCCTCTTATCCAGTGTCCTTGGCATCATGTATAAAACAGTATTATCATCTTTTTTTTTTCTTAAAAAAAAAGGCTAGTCTGCTGTCTATAACTCCGATACAGACAGCCTGTAATTCTCACAAGTATTATTGTTGAGGTTAATGATGTTTACTTCATATAAAGAACTTTCTCTAACTGCTTATCATGAATGTATTGCTAAAGCAATGGCCAGTAAACCTATAGAAATCAGAATAGATGGTGATTTATGTACTAATGTATGAGCTAAATTGTTGAAATCCAATACATATTTTTTGATAATCAACAGGAAAAAGAACAAAAATGAATTTTGAAACTAAATTAAAAATGAAACTTCAACTGTAAATGTAGCATATCATTAGTGACATATATTAGTCCAAGATGGCGGACGTATACTTATATAAGAGCACGTTATTATCTATACTACTGGTATTAGTGAGATATTTTATAGGACTTGTCTTATCGGCACACATGATCGCTTTATTGTATAGGATGCTTGGTAAGAATGTATTACCAAAAATACCTTTGTATCAGCTCTTGCTTACGACATCGGTCTTATTCCTGTTGTCCGTAGGATCTAACATGGTAACGGCTCATTCAATGCCTGACGTGGAAATGGAAGCTTGGAAGATGTAAGCCATTATACTTTGAAAAGTTCCGCCTCCATTTTAAAGATGTCTAATACACTAGATAGCAATTTTGATTTGGATAATTAAGAAAAAAAGTCTGCTCAACTCCCTGAGACAGATCAAATCATGATAGATATAACTGATAGTGTCAAGGTTACTTGTTCAATAACAGAGAAAAGGTAACAACTATCATATTTTAATATAACGGATAACTTTTTAATTGATAAGATATTTTACATTTCAAAATAATGACAAAATATCAGATGCAATATTCAATGCAACCAAGCTCAATGGGAGACACAAATCGGAAGATTTTCTCAAAGTCAATCGACGTATATATCTTGTACGAAACGATTTCATTAGACAATCTCCTAGAATTAACAAATACAAAGGAGAAGGTTAAGAAGAAACAACACGAAAACAAACCAAAATGGAAATGTTGGACGACAAACAAATGCAATCATGATTGTAGTTATACAATCCAAAATAACATATGCTACAAAAATATTATATTAAAAACATTCTCAATTAGTCACTACTTTACTAGTACATATCTCAAGTGACATCTCGGCAGCTGAACAAATTCAAGAATATCTGTGAAGTTTTGAACCAGGAGAGAGCTTGGAAGAATTACTTACAGAGTCTGCCAATAGCAAATTGAGTTATGGTGAGGTTACAAAGACATCATTTTGAGAATGAAAAGCAGCATTTGACAAATTGCAAAAATTATATTCACTTATGAGAAGACAAGCTCAGGAAAATAAAGCACCACTAGCACTATATGAAGCACAGAAGACAGTACATATTCTTCAACACAGGATGAGGAATACGGGCAAAAATTCTGCAAATAAAAAACAACCCCTTCACCGTAGTCGAATACTCTACCATTGAGCCAGCCGGCCTTGACCGACGCAGGGCTCGAACCTGCAACCTTTCGATAGCGAGTGAACTCTTTGAGTTATCGGGATTGTGTCAAAATTCCTCTTCAAGCTTGTCTAACCCATTGCACAAATAAAA
>NW_006531962.1:106334-241397 GCF_000263375.1 Wallemia mellicola CBS 633.66
ATTTCCATCACAGTTTCACGTAAAACTACAATCATATAAATATACATATAATTAGATTTTCCTTCTTCTGCCATTGTTAGGTGATGCTTATCAGTTGGAATACACCCTAGCAATGTAAGGTGAATGCAGGATTATGACTAATTCTATGTATGATTGCGAACAAGATGTAATATAGCTTGTTGTTTGACTGACAAATTTATTCAACATCACAAACTGCAAAAATTACAACCTGAGGAATCACGTCAAAGGAGAATGCGATGAAGATACAAAGATGTGGCAAAAATAACCTCGAAAGGTGAGGAAACAAAAGTTATTGGACATACCCGGAATTGAACCGGGGACCTCATCCAGATTGACAAATTCCTTGGAAAATGCTAAGAATGCGTGATAACCCCTACACCATATGCCCGATAATTCGGATTACTTTTTCACTGATGTGTAGGCAGTTATTCCTGTGAAGTTTATTTTCCACCCAGATATGGCCGATTGGGTGTTGAAAGGTACAGCAATTAGTGAGAGTAGCCCTAGGAGAATTATATACTGAAGAAAATTTTATTTCCCGCAGAAAATCAGGAATGACGTCGAAGATCGTTAAGAATGTTCTCATGAAGAGGCTCACGCCATTCTTTAACATGTATTTATCATGCGACAAGTATTTGCCACAATGTAGTTATTTAGTGACCAAAAGTAAACGTTACAGAGGGCATCTACAGAGATTCATACTTTATAAGAGTATAATTGTACTATGCCCAGCTGGACTCAAGCGATTCCATTACTAACTTAACTTTGTCGTCCCTTGGTTGCACTCCATTCTGATTGATAACGTAACCTAAAAATTCTATACGTTTCATGGCGAATCCACATGTTGAAATCGTATTTGACTAAATTTGCTATGAAGAATGTCCTTGTGGTTGTTCTATCTAATATGTCTGTTGTTAATTCTACAATACCTAGCTTTGTTCGTTTTTGTTTACCAATAACCATACATCTTACCGTTATTTCTTTCTACAACTGTTTATTAAAGAAATCTGCACTTGCTCCCGGGTCTAATAGTCCTCTTGTTTCTTCTCCGTCCGTCCTGACTGGTGCTGTGAACATTTTGTCTTCTGGAGCGTCCACATCGATTTCGGTGAGGGTTACTTAATTGATTCTTCCTGTGTGTGGACATTGGCGACTTATGTTCCCGATTTTCCCGCAACTGTAACACTGTTTGTTATTCCATCTGTTGGCTCTGGTCCTACGTTGTTGCGGTGGTGGTGGCACGAAAAACCTAAAATCGTTTGGTCTAAGTTTCGTCTGCGAGCCTTGGGGTTTTCTTTTATGTATCGCTCGAAATTTGCTGCGATTTGAAAGGCTTCATTGAGCGTTGCCGGGTTTTTATCCAATACATGATTTTCTATGTCAGGCTTGAGGGCTCCTGTGAAGATGTCGATCTCAACCTTTTCTGCCATGGGTACTTCAGGTGGTAATGTTCTTTGTAACTTTATGTATGTATGAATGAGTTCGTCGACCGTATTGGTTTGCTTTAGGGTCCTATACTGTCTGATGCGAAGGCTTCCTTCTGTTGGTTACTGAAAGTTTCCATTAAAACGAGTTGGAACTCTTCCCATGGTGGTGGAGTTTCTCCTTGCGTTTGACGGTACTGTACATACCAGTATCGGGCGTGCCCAATGAGTAAACCGGCTGCGTATTCAGTTTTCTTTTCCTCAGTGTCTGTTACATACTTGAAATAGGTATTTAATTGGTCAACCCATCCTGTGATCTTAAGTGTGTCTATTCCTCCCGCGAATGTTGGTGGTTCTCTTATTTTTAATTTCCCGTCCCTATCTTTGTCGTTTAATAGCCTTTCTCTTCTGTTTTCTTCATGTTTTCTTGTTGTCTCTTGCCAGAATGCTCGATACGCGTCTTCTTTTGCCTGCTGCGTTGCTTCAAAGCTGATTCATCGTCTTTCTAGTTCTTCTTGTAATGCTCGAATTCTGGCTTCGTTTACGGCCCTTTCGTTTGCTACCGCTTCTGCTATTCTGGCTCTAATGTGGTCGTAAAACGCGGCGACTTGCGGCTCGTTGCCACCCAGGTACATTCCCGTTGCTCGGTTTGCTAAATCTTGATCTTCTGACATTACTTTCTTGTTATGTTTAACAGGTGAACTACCTTGCTATCTCTTCACTAATAACTGCTCGGTTTCTCTGGCGAAGCTACCAACTGTGAACGTCTTACTCTTTGTGATGTGAAAACTTGCGCAAAGGGTGAGAGGCGTTGATATTAATAAAAGAATTGAGTCTAAGGTTATCAAAAGAAAAAGTAGTCGTTCAAATAGTTTAGGATTCTAGGGTTATTCTCATTGTTCGTTATCTTCATTGTTCTTGTGCATAATCATGCGCAATCTTCATTGTTCTTTATTCTATTTAAAGTTGGCCGAGGTTCCTGAGGGTGGTCCTAGCCTTGTAGGTAGAAAGCCGTATCCTTACAGCCCGATAAGTGAGCCTTCCTTTCTACTGATGTGTACGCATTTATTCCTGTAAATTTTATTTTCCAATCAGAGTTTGCCGATTGGGTAGCAAATGGTGAAGAGATCCCACGATTTATGCTTCCTTTGTTTAACACAGATAAAACCCTTACCTTTAGCCCGGAAGAACAGGTTCATATATTCTTCAAACACCTATTACAAGGTGAAGACACCAACCCCACCTCGGCTCTGGTAACGCGACCTGACGATACACTAGAAGGGTCTTTCCAGGAAATAAAAATTGGGAAATGCCAGTTGTTATAAATAAACTGAAAGTTGGGAAAGCGGCAGGATCAGATAACATCCCGGTCTTCGCCATAAAAGAATTCATGGCGATAATAGAACCCATATGGAGAAAGATAGAGAATAGCTCCTTGCACCTTGGACCTTACCAGAAATGTTCCAAAGAAGCGACATGAATTGTCACCCCAAAGTCACATAAGAAGTCATACAGAGAAGCGAGCAGCTATCGCCCCATCTCACTACTTAACCATCTTTCGAAGTTAATTGAAACCGTCATGACAAAGAGACTGCAATATGAATTAGACACGAGAAAGTTAATCCCGAGTACGCACTTTGGGTGTAGTAAAGGCTAAGATACAGATGATACTCTACTAAATGTCGCTGAATTGATTCAAAATGCTTGGAAGGAAATGAAGGTAGTAACGGAGCTTGCCCTAGACGCAAAGAAGGAGCTTTCAATAATGTCATACATGAGAAGCTCCATGAGGAATGCAGGAAGGTCGGACTACGAAAGTACCTCACGAGATGGATAGGATGGTTTTTGAAGGACAGGAAAAACGCTTCAAATTCTCCAACTATGCTTCCTCGACTTTCCCACTTAGCAAATGCACCGTAAGAGGGTCCCAATAAGCGGACCATTGTATTTGATAGATAATACCTCGTTACTGAAGCCATCCGAGAGGTTATCAATGTGGGCTATGCAGACGATGTACTATTTATGGCAGCAGCCAGTACACCGAAGGAAGCTAGATCCCTATTGGAAAGCCAACTACGTGAAGCCGACGATTGGTCAATTAAACACGGGACACTCTTAGATATTGCTAAGACAAAATACGTGCTATTCACGAAACACGCTCTGAAGATAAGCACCAGTCCACTTCATTGGGTGAGAGAAAAATTGCACCAACTCGAGCCATGAAGTATCTTGGCTTGATGTTGGACAGCAGGCTATCATATAAACAGCAGACAGCTTTAATGATAAAGAGGGGATATGGCACCGGGGCAGCCATCGGCAGACTCGCGAACACACGAGGGGGCATGCCTACTAGACAGTTCTTAATGTTATACAAAACTCATGTTTGTGCTGCAACTGATTACGGGGGTCACGTTTGGATTAATCCTTACAAGCACGGCCGAGCTATCTGCACGCTAGAATTGCTACAGAACAGAATGCTCAGAAAGGCTCTAGGTGCTGTGCGTACCACTCCTATACACATGCTCCACTTCGACACCCCGGTGCTGACACCAACCGAGAGGTTATGCATGAAAGCCGAGGCTTACTTGTTGAGAACGCTCACGAGATCTGGCGACCATCCCCCGCGTAACATCGTAACAAGTATTCTGCGTAAGCCAAGGAAGAAGTTTACTTCTCCCTTGAACGCAACGGTGCGCAACACACCAATGCTTGAGGGTCTAAAGGAGATGGAAATTATAGTAGCCCTTTTTTCGTAACCTGGGTACCTGCTACACTAAGCTTTTCACGAGCAGAGGATAAAGACCAAGCAAAAGCACAGCACACAGATTTGTATAGACAATACCACACGTCATGGTACTTCTATACAGACAGGTCACTGGCCGAGGGCCAAGTAGCGGCAGCCTGTGTGGCTAAGCTACCACACAAAAGAGAGTGGGTTAGAGATTCTTACAGACTAGGCACTGACAGCCCGTTTACAATATACGAAGCCGAGTTAGTAGGAGTCTATCTAGCATTAATGCAAGTAGAACGCGAGTTCATACCCCCACACATTCCGACCCCACATACTTACTGTCTTCATCCATAGCGATCGTCTGGCGGTCTTGGCGGCAATCGTTCAGTTACAAACGACAAAGACAGGACAATACTTGGTCAAAAAAGTGCTTGACAAAATCGACGGATCAACCTAATCGATTCACCTAAATATAGGACGTGTGGCGCAGATGGCAGCATCTCGCACAGAACACAAACCATAATTGACTATGTATTCCGGTGGTTCGGCGTAACCGAGAACACTCGCGGAAATACAAATCATCAGAACATTCTACGACAATAATCAAGAAACGCTCCCAACCAATTCAACAAACCATTCGAATCCTCCTCCCTCACGTTTTTAGAAGTATTGATGGACGCAGTTTAACTTTGTATCATCTTAACAATATGTTTAGATTTCATCATCATCATATAACTAATTCTATGTATGACTGTGCACCTGATGTAATATGGCTCATTGTTTGACTGACAAATTTATTAAGCATCACAACCTCAAGAATCACGACAATGGAGAATACATTGTAGATACAAAAATGTGGCAAAAATAACATTGAAAGGTGAGGAAACAAAAGTTATTGGACATACCCGGAATTGAACCGGGGACCTCATCCATATTGCGAAATTCCTTAGAAAATGCTAAGAATGCGTGATAACCCCTACACCATATGCCCGATGTATGATATTATTTTTTTACTTCTGTGTACGCATTTATTACTGCAAAGTGTATTTTTCACCCAGAGGTGGCCGATTTGGTACTTAAAGATACAATAACCAGCAAGAGTAGCCCCAGGAGAATTATGTGCTCAAGAAAATTTTATTTTCCGCAAAAACCAGGAATGACTTCGAATATCGTTGAGAATGTTCTCATGAGGGAGCTCACGCCATTCTTTAACATGTATTTATCATGCGACAAGTATTTGCCACAATGTAGTTATTTAGTGACTAAAAGTAAACGTTAAAGAAGGCATCTATGGAGACTCATATTTTACAATATTTTCTTATACATTTGTGACTCCTCAAATCAGAGTTAGATTAATTATTGTTGTTATTCGATAAATCAATATAAAACAAATAAATCGTGAGAGTGGTGGTATACATTAAGAATACAAGAGAAATCGTAAAGAGTGTAGTTGTATTATGCCCAGCTAGACTCAAGCGACGATGCAGGGTCAGGAAGGCAGAACGACTGCGAAACGATATCGTGTAAAACAACGTCTTCATTTACTTGATAAAGCCTATACCATCCAGCCATGAGATGAGCATTATTGATTTCATCTAATGAGTAACTAGCCAATCTTTTCTGTATAATCGCCTCAACTTCATTAGGTGTGATACCATCGAATGTAGCCTTTAGAATCAACAAATCGTTACCAGGAATGTTGGTTATTTCTAGAGTATCAGCTATAGGTTTCACGCTCGCGCATAAAACATCTAGTCGTTTGGAGTGCACCTTCGAGGACACTTTCAAGTTGATTAGATCCTTGACAAATTCCTCGTCAAAAAGTGCATATTCTCCGCATTCTGATCCTTTTGGCTTGTCAGTTAACAAATGTGACAAAGAGGCTGAGATTGGTGCAGCGAGTACAGTCTTGAATTCTGGAACGACAAAGTAGTCTTTAAAGTCCTGCAAACGTTCAAATGATTCATTCTTCTGCTTGCGATTGCGTTTCAAAGAGGATGATTGCAGAGCTGAAAGTTTATGCTCGCCAAGTTGGTTGAGTGCACATCTTGCAAATACATTCACGTTCTGCATAACATCTATAGCACCCCTACCTGTCGCAAATGTTCTCGCTGATCCAAGTCCAGCTTGCGACGTGCGATTAGCGAAGTTGCCAAATGCTGGTCTCGTTGAGGATTTAACTAGGAGTGATTGACCGAATGGATGAAAAGCTGAACGATGGATCGTGCGTGGGGCTTGTCTTGCGGTTGATTGAACGACTCTTGTTGGTGACGCAAGAGCTGCTTTAAAGGGATTGATAAGACCTTTTAGGGATTTCGTTGGGTTGCTGTATTGTGCTGTGAGCAAGTGCGTAATCTCTACCGTTATACCCACCTTCTCGCAAACTTAGCCAGCTTTAGCTGACGACCGAGTTGCCACAGTTTCGATTTCATAGTGGCTAGTTTGGTAGTAATTTATTCGTTAATTCTTTATAACTTCTACTGATAGTCGCTTATCAAGTGATTTCTTATCGGTGTAGGCGCAAGTGGCAAAATATAAAAAATCTCAGACAAATAGATGCAAAATAATATACAATTTCTAATTAAATGCTATTAGGTATAAACGATTGCTTACTTGCGACGTCTAGTTGATGTTCTTCTGTTTTGCGTTGTTGTGCTTAGATTAGATGCGGGAGTTAAAGCAATACCATTGCCGTTGCTGCCATTCTCTTCATCCACCTTGCGCTTTTTGAGGTTGATGCCGACATCGTCGACTGGTGGTTCAGTCGTCATTCCTAGATCTTGATTTCGGAGCGACCTCTTGAATTGGTAGGCCAATATTGGTCCTGCTTCGAGACCATCTCCAGGTATGTTCCTCTCATATTCAAATTCGATTTGTGAGTTAGCATCCAACAGTCTGTCGTTAACAAGTTGGGCATCGAGCCATTTGTGCAACTGAGGCGCGTTAAATTGCACGCGTTTACTGTCATTAGTTTCGGGAATTTGGTCGAGGAGGTCCCAACTACTGAATTTAGTTTGAATGCGCATTGATTGAGTCAATGGGAGTACCCTCCTTATCTCAATCGGGAGATCTGTACCACTAGGATCAACCACGTTGAAAGCATCTTGGGTGCTATTACCCGGTATTCTTTCCACCAAGGCGATGATGGTATCGTAGAGCTTTTCAAATTGGCCATCGTCAGATCTCGTAAGTTGACGCAAGAGATGTGGTAGTATTCTATTACCGATATCGCTTATTGATGCTGTTAAGGATTCTGGTACTCGAAGTAATACCTGAATCAGCATACATAACACCTCAAGTGTACGACTGTGTGATATACTTTCAGTCATTTTCGTATCTTCATTTTCTTCAACGACTTCACCATTCTCCAATGTTTCATCACCGGGTAGGAATATCGACTGGAAACATAGATTGAGGTTTTTTATCATTTGAGTGATTATGTCACTATCAATAAGTGGTAATGTGACTTTCTTATGGAGTAAAACCTGGGATACCATTTCGACATTTCCATAGATTTCACTCGAGCAACGCAACTCATCATCGACTTTATCACCATCGATGAGATCCTTGAGAGACGCCAAAAGTGTCATAATTGAGCTAAATTTAATATTTGCAAACTAATAACCAATTTAGATAGATCCATTTGTTCTTTTAAAACTCACCTCTTGACCAGCATTTCCACTAATCCCTCTCAACATATCCAATACGAGCGTATTGTTATCCATTTGACTGAGAAGGTCTGAAACGGTCGTATGGCATCTTTTATTCTCGCAGCTATTATAGTTGAGGACGAGATGTAGTACAATTTTGTGACGACTAATTGTCCATGGATTGGCATGATGTATCGCGAATTTATCATCATGTTCCACATCATCGTTACTAAATGAAATTAATTGCTTGAGTGTATCAATTATTAACTCTTGTATGTTAGTTTTACTAGCTGACATCATGACTTCATAGACATTATCTAGATCTCTCATACATGCTGTAGAGAATGCTGACTGACTTGATATACTCTCTCTTAGAAATCTACAACTTGATTTAACAGTTTCGCTAACATTATCGCTAACTTCGTAGTTGACGAGCACAGGTAGGATTTCTGCAAGTTTGCCTAGATATGGCGGTCTATATGCTTTACCTCTACGCGTCATGAGGTGTTGATAATCTCTTAAAATCATCGGTGATTTCTTTTCCGGTGTTAGTATTGATAGCAAGACGTCATTAAGATTGAGAACAACTTCGTCAGATGGTGATTGCGAGATTAAGGGTAGGTAAACATCTTCAATTATGGATGTCGTTTGAACAACCCTACGTACGACCATTTGTACTAGAATTGATTTCATAACTTCACTTAGTTCTCCACTGAGGAGCGTTTCAGGGTGTTTTACGAGACTTTCAGTGATGTGTTTCTCCAACCCATCAGGAAAGCGATTGTTGACTTCATGTAAGAATGTAGAGAAGCAGGATACCAGCTGTGGTGTATTATCATGCTTAACTTTAAGGGCATCCAAGACTCCCATCCATGCTGATGAACCCCATTGAGTGTATGACGAATGACGAAACCATAAGGTAGTGGCCAAATCTGCAGCATTCGATATAGTACTGTCATACAATAGTTTCTGTACATCTGAGATACGGCTTGGTGGAGGTGATGGCGACATTGATGTTCTGAGGGACCTGTTGAGAGCAGCTGCTGCATCATTGACGAAAGGCAGTAGTTGATGCGGTAGCTGTGAGGTATTTTTCGCTGTTACTAAAAGCAATAAAAGGGGTCTGACATGACCACCGCTCGAATTAAAAGCATAATATTTGTCAGTAACACATTTAATGAGTTTGTCCATTCCATTGAGACACACGAGTGTCGTCCAATTACGTCTAATGGTGTCCATCAATAGGAAGAGAACCTGCCGTTCAGATATCTTGGGTATTAGCTCCATCAGGAGGCTTTGAAGAGATGCGAAATCTTCAAAGTACTCAAGAATACTAATAACGGTAGCTACTTCATCAATTGACATCTTAGATTCGCTGAGTAATGTGTAAGTAATTGCGGAGGAATGTACAATAAAAATACCTTGTCTTTGTATCAATAAAAGCGTAGACGGATGGAAGGAGATTTGATTGTATACAGCGATATCGGTAAAACAAGGGGAGTTTCTTGAATGCTCTGAATGAATTATCTAAATCCAATGTCGTAATTAAGGGAATATTCTCTGTGTTCTTATACAACCGTGGAAGAAGTGCTCTGAAAGTGCGTATAAGACTATCTAACGATTTTTCATCATCTGCGTTTAACTGTTTGTCAATTGACATTCTTCTAAGATTGACTATTGATAAGGATGCATCAAAAAGCGGTGTATCTCTTAGGATGTTCTTATGTATAGCGCTCTTTTTTGTATTACTCATCAACCCCGTTGCGATAATGTGCTGGAGGTAGGAACTATAACTGAATACACGTCGCCTTACGAGCTCTCCTATGAGCTTTGGTACATCCTCTTGTTTTCTATCCGAAGAAGTGACTTCTATCCAACTAAAGATGAGCTCTTGTAGGTGGCGCTTTATAACGTTTTTTGATGAGAGTTTCTGCTTCAACTGTAAAGATATGTAAAAACGGAGAATCGTAGCGACCGCATAACACCTATGCTGGCTATTTCGATTTTCAGTCGAAGCCCAATCGAGCATAGTTGTTATTTTTTCATCGATTGTGCGCTTTGGTAATTTGTCGTCAACTTGGAAGTATGATAACGTGCAAGCGCGAATGTTGGTATTGGTGTTGATCGTATCGAGGAGCGTTATATCTCGTACCAGGGATTGACGAGATGAGTAAGGCGTACTTGAAAGGCTTTTGTCAGTATTTCCGTACAACATTTGATGGTTACGCTTCTGGATTGCTTGATAGTGTGGCTGTGTTCCTATTAAACTTTCGAAAAGGGATCCATGGCTGATCCAGAGCTTCGGTGAGACGAATGAACATGGAAAGCAAGTAAATACGTTCTAGCAGAGTTGTTAATTCTACTAAAAATAAGTTATACTTATACTCACAATTATTATGCGCTCGAGAGATGAGCGAAGGCTGGTCAGGTTCTCTCCAGCGATCGTGCGTTTGAATTGGCCTAAACGACAGCAAGCAGCATCGACTAATCCATTAGTAAGCTGATGAGAAGAATAGAATCCTTGCATGTTCTCCAAAACAAGAGTTGTGACTAGAGGCAGCCTAGCCATATGGATATGCTTGAGATGATCAAGAAGCCATATATGCAGAGTCAAATTATCTAATAGTCCATTTACGATGAATGCGCGTAAAATGTCAAGTCTAGTATTTGTTAGATGTTTATATCAAATACCGAAGTTAGGAACTCACATGTAAGTGAATTGGGATAGCCATAGTTTACTGTCGAAATTATCGAGAACACCCTCCGGTGTGGGTAGTTCTATCAACTTATCCGATAGCTGCCCAGTAAGAACTCTCGTCCAATCCATAGAAAGATTGAAGGAAAGCTGCTTGTTTTCGCTGCTTGGTTTGCTTATAAGCTTTATAAACCAGATAGACCGCCGTGGATCGACCTGGTTGAGCTGGAGCTGGTGTAGGATGACTGAGGGGGTGAGGTTCCTGGGTAATTTAAGTAGATTTTGAAGCGGAATGTTAGTGCAGGCTAGTTGTTTGAAATATAGGTTAGCATCTGCAGCATCGAGATCTTTTATATAGTTAGACTGTGGATGATTCCGTGTATGCCGTTTATCTAGAGCTGACTTGAAAATGAGCTCAAGATTGCTGGCGACTTGGTTAGATTGTAGGCTATCTATTATAAGCTGGTTGCAGCTAAAGGTTTCATTTTGTACTGCTGGCGGAGCTGTATAACCGTTCTGCACGGTATTTTGGTTGATGATATCCTCGTCCCTGCCCCGTATGGGCTGGTAGAAGTCTGGATACTCTAGTGAGTTCGACGATATTGGTAGCCTCCAATTAAGGGGCTTTAAATCGTATATTTCTAATTTGTTCATTCGATTTGCATTCGAGCCTATCTACGGCTCGTGATGGTAGGAGTCTAAGTGAGGAGTGTATGTTGGAGTGATTGATATTGCTATCGAGTTGCATGACAGCCGCTTATCCATTCTACCCGTACTATACAACTCAGACGGAGATGGCAAGAGGTGGCACTTAGTCGGTTATTTATGTCATCTAGCATCATCACATAGCGTGGATAGACACATTATATGCCAATGAAAGATAATTATTTTATCGATTTAACAATTATTACATAGTTATGCTATTATGAAAATTTTCATCTCAAGTGTACTTTACAATTAATGCAGCAGATGGCACAAGTTCTAATTCTTTCAAGCTCTTACGCATCTCGTCGGCGGTGAAGGTACGTGCAGGGAATGTCGTAGCGAATGACAAGCTGCTTGGCTCAACCATTTGCTGAGTAGCAACAAAGTCACTAAGATCTGTGAGCGTGCTTTCTACCTTTTGGGTGGTGGTGAGTGTGCCATTAGGTGTACGCAATTGAAGTCTAGTTTCTGTAGCGTTTGAAGCAGAAACACGTGGAAGAGCAGGCTTAGCTGGCTGTGCAGGTGTCGCGTTATCGAGCTTTCCTTCACGCAGGGCCTTCTCCTTGGCCGCCTTCTCAGCTCTCTCCTTCTTATCAGCCTCTATTTGCTGCTTGACGCGCAACATAGCCTTTCTGTCTTCTTCTTTTTCCTTCTTCTTCTTCTCGAGATCCTTCTTGAGCTCTTTGGCTTTCATATCCTCTCTGATTGCTTGTTCCTCCTGTGAGACATTAGTATGACGCACGTAACCGCAAGGGTACCTACCTTTCCGCGCTGCTGCCTAATGATCTCATTTCTCTTATCGTCTTCCTTCGATGCTTCAGCCTGAGCCTTGCGCTTTTCGTCCATTTTGGCCTTGAGTTCCTTGAGACGTTCAGCTTTTTCTTCTTCAGTAAGAGGTTTTAATTGTTCTGTTGATTGCGAGAAGGATGCGTGGCCAGATTTCTCAGCGTGGTATCCAGCTAATGCATTGTCTTTGAATAGCTTTCCACATTCGTCACATTTGATGCTGGCGGGCTATTCTCTTGTGAGTCGGAGAAGGAAGAAGATCAGTCACCCACCTGAGCGTCCTGCTCATTATCAGCTGGCACCGCACTCTCTGCGTTGTTCTCTAAATGGTCGAGTACGACTTCCATATTGCCGTTATTGGTGGCTAGTCTTGTAAGAAATGCAGTATAAAGTGTATATACACACCTCTGAGTGCCCAGTCAACGCGGGACTCTTCAAATCCCATTCCTAATAAATCTTGTTTGCTAGCCATGATTGTAAGAGACAAGATATGTCATCATAGTACTCTTGCACCCAAACCATATATGAGGAATGAGATTTAATTCCTTACTATCAGCTGGTTTACTACTAAATAGTGTATATTCTACGCCTTCTAAGCAGCCTATATCGAAACAAGTTAAGAATGTACTAGAGCATCAACCAGATTCAGATAAGTATTGCAGCGTGAGTAATCCTTAGAGAGTATACATGAATCTAAGAATAAGCAGCCATCAGGCCAGATAGAAGACGCCTGCTGCCTCTATGAGACGATAGAAGAAGCCACTGATAAGGTATACAAACCACTCGATCAACTGGTGAGGACGCCCTTCTTTCGCTATTTCAAAGTCGATCTGTACGAGGATTGTCCATTCTGGTATGAAGATACTTTCTGTATGAATAGAGACTGTGGCGTACAATCTGAGGAAGACGAGGTATGTGAAACATTGCCAGCACAGAACACAGCTCATATAGCAATGTATAGTCTAAAATACCGGAGAAATGGAGAGCTAATGCATTATCAAGCGTTAATGATGTACAAGAACAAGATGATAGTTCACATCCCGCTTGTTCTGCTCGCGTTTCAGACTTTTGTTACACACCAGATGAAGCATCGCCCTCGGCCGTATACGTAGACCTTGCCCGCAATCCTGAGCGTTTTACAGGATACTCAGGTCCCTCCGCACAACGCGTCTGGGATACTATTTACAAGGAGAATTGCTTCGGCGTGGCCGAATTCTTTGAATCTTCTGGAAGAGTCAAGAGTGGCGTCACTGAAGTGAGTCAAGCACCGGCATCGATGGGGTTGTTGATAGGACCTGGTGGTTCATTCGGCTCTGGGCCAACCCTCGAGCCAGATTTTGAGATAGACAATGATGATGAGAATGAAATGTGCGTCGAGAAGAGGATATTTTACAAGTTGATTAGCGGATTACACTCCTCTATTTCTATGCACATCTGTTCAGAATGGCTCAATCAAGAAACAGGCGAATGGGTATGTCGGTTGTTTTTTTCTTTTTGACTCAGCTGACATAACATAGGGACCAAATCTCGATTGTTTCATCAGCAAGTTGTCAGATTATCCAGAGAGAGTTCAGAATATTTATTTCCTCAATGCTGTCCTCACAAGGGCTATTGCGAGAGCGAGGCCGTTGCTAGAGGCTTATGACACGTCAGTCGGTGAGAGACTAGCTGATGAGCAAACACGTGGATATATGCAAGATATAATGAATCATGTGGATTCATGTGATGATACTTTCGAAGAGGGTACCATATTCGAAGGTGGACCAGCGAAGCAAATACTTAAGGAGGAATTTAAGGCACATTTCAGGAATGTTTCAAGAATAATGGACTGCGTAGGCTGTGACAAGTGTAGACTATGGGGTAAAGTGCAAGTGAGCGGGATTGGTACAGCTTTGAAGATATTATTTGGATTAGATGGCGACGATTTCAAGTGAGCGGGCAGTATTATAGATATTAGACACTAACAACAGATAGGGAACCTAATACACTCCAGAGATCGGAAGTTGTAGCCTTGTTTAACACATTCCATAGAATATCGGAATCGATAAATAACATTGAAGTTTTTAGAGAGCTCTACGAGGAGAGGAAAGGACAAGAGGTGATAGCGGACCCAATTGATGTTCCAATAGATTTCAAAAAGGTTGATTATATGTCTACGCTCTCGGGTATCCTGATGTCACTCAAGGGCAGACTTCAAACTCTTCAAGACTATCTGAGGATAGCATACGAAAGGCTTCTAGTAGAATACGCGAAAGCAACGCGTGAACTTTGAATTGTACAGTAAAATAATTTTCTCTTTGTCATGAAATTGTCGTATAACCACTCTTCCTTCATCACATCGAGGTAGATAATTCTAGGTTGATAGCAATAGAGCTGACGACTAATACAGCGTTATTAGGATAGCATTTTTTGTTGAGTGCGCTATATATTAGATAATAATTCAACAATTCTGACGTGAACGCGTAGAAATCTACTTGAACGCAGCTAGAGATGTCAGGAAACAAGAAAACGACTCGCAAGTGAGTTTGTCAGTGTCGTAGCCAATACTATACTAACTACCATACAGATCTGAGCCATTCGTCGCTGGAGATGTCAACCAAAAGTACAACGAAGGTGACATCGTCTTAGGCAAAATCAAGGGATACCCAGCTTGGCCAGGAAAGGTAAGAAATTTACGCGTAGCTTTCCCATCGATTGACAGTCTCGTCAGATCATGAACTCTGAGGCTGTTCCCCCATTAGTTAAGAAGGACAAGCCAAAGAACAAGAAGAACGTTTACGCCGTTCGCTTCTACCCTACCGGAGAGTACATGTGGGCTAATACGAAAGAAATGAGTGCTCTCACAAAGCAAGAAATCGAGAATTACTTGAACGATACATCAAAGAAGCGTGAAGGTGACCTCCGTAAGGGCTACCAAGTCGCGCTCAACCCAGATGAATGGGAGGAAGAGCATGACAGACGTCTGGCAGATGCCCAAGCTCAGGCTGACGATGACGAACTTGAGGATGAGGAGACAGGCAGCAAACGTCGCCGTAAAGCACCAGCGAAGGGCACAACTAAGAAGGCCAAGACGGACGCATCCCAAAAGAAGTCAAAGTCTAACAAGGCCGACGCCAGCGATGCTGAAGAGACAGAAGAAGCAAAGGTTAGATCCTGGAGACATGAGTTACAACGCATTTTCTTGAGTCCAGAGCCAGCCAAGGCAGATGCTATGCCAAAAGCAGACGCGCAAATCAAAGTCATTGAAGCTGACGATGACGTTTCTGCTGAATCGATCACCTTATCAAAGGTTAACAAGGTTTTGAAGCGCATTATTGGCCTTGAAACCATCCCAGAGGATGAGAAATATAAAATTCGCGAGCGTTCTCAAGCACTTTATGATAGATTTGAGAAAATTCTTGCAGAAGCAAGTGAAAAAGATGGCGAAAAGAAGACAAACGGTGAAGAGAAGAAGGAAAATGGAGAGAAGAAACCTGAAGAGGAACAAAAGGATGATGCTGAAGTAGCCCAAGCTACTGAAGATACTGAAAAGAAGGATCAGACACTTGAGAAGACTGAAGGTGACAAAAAGGAGGAATCAGACGAGAAGTCAGGAGAAGGAGAGAAGAAAGATGAGGAGAAGAACGAGGAGAAGAAGGACGTTGAAATGAAGGAAGACGGAAAGCCAGAAGCGCCAGAAGAGCCAAAAGAGCCACAAGAAGCTGAGCAATCAGCTGTGGAAGCGCCAAAGTCTGGCGAGGAGAGTGCTGAAAAGCCAGAAGAAAAAAGCAGTGCAGACTAAGAAGCGAACTATTCGGTAATAAGAAGAACTAAGTTTATAATGCCTAAATGAATTTTATTTAATGAGTGAAGTGTGTCTGCTGTGTATTCAAAAGGAAGAGCCTGTAGAGTGTATAAAAATAAAGGCTAGTATTCTATAGGAGAGAAAAGCTATGAAATTTGTCTGAATAAAAGTTTACGCATGCCATACCTCACCCTGGGCTCACTTGAAGAGAAACATCCACTAATGAGCAGTCAAGAAGACGGACACTCAATCCCAGAGAGAAAGGTGAGGCTGGTATTCTAAGGCTGAATAAAAAATTAACTTCCCTCGAGGAAACTGTCGCGCCTACGCCACAGAACAGTTCGTCGCTATCAAATAATCGTAGAAGATACTAACAGAGCATCTAGCACCACTCAACGCAGCACCACTCGGTCGCGAGGGCTACTCGAGACCGACAGTAGCTGCTATCGGCGAGGATGAGGCTGGCGAATCCTCAGCAGCAGCCAATTTACCTGTCGGCGCACTCCAGCAATTAATGCAAGGTTAGTCCTAGAGATCGCAATCTAGACCGCTATTAATATCATTCCAGGTCGTCTTGCGGGTTTGGTTGGCAAATCATCCGGTTACATCGAGTCTCTACCAGAGGAGGTTAAGCAGCGCGTAGCAGCATTAAAAGCTTTGCAATCAGATCACAATAAGATTGAATCAGAATTCCAAAAGGAGATTCTCGAATTGGAGAAGAAATTCGCTTTACGTTATGAACCAATCTACGAGCGTCGTAAAATGCTCATCGCAGGTGAACAAGAACCTTCCCCAGAGGAGCTTATCAAGGGTGAGGAAATAGACAAAGAGGATGGCTTCCAATTTGAAGGCCAACCAGAGCCAGAGAAGAAGGAACTTGGAGATGTTAAGGGTATCCCTCAATTCTGGCTCACCGCTTTGCAGAACCACCCTGGTATTGCGGATGTCATTAGCGACCGTGATACTGAGGCTTTGGAGCGTCTGACTGATATCAGATTGGCCTACCTCCCTCAACCAGGTTCAGAAGACAAGCAAGCAGGCTTCCAATTGACTTTCCACTTTGGAGAGAATGACTTTTTCAGCAATTCCGCACTCACAAAGAACTACTACTATCAAGATGAGGTCGGTTACACCGGCGATTTCGTCTACGACAGAGCTGAGGGCTGTCAAATTAACTGGAAGGGCGAAGATGGAGAGAAAGATCTCACAAAGCGTATTGAAGTTAAGAAGCAACGCAACAAGAACACTAACAGAACTAGAGTCGTCAAGAAGGTCGTCCCGGCTGATTCATTTTTCAACTTTTTCAACCCACCAAAACCACCACATGCACGTACAGAAGAAGAGGAGGACGATGAAGATGAGCTTGAAGAGCTCGATGAGAGGTTAGAAATCGACTTCTCTTTAGGCGAAGAGTTAAAGGAGAGAGTTATACCACGTGCAGTCGACTATTTCACTGGAAAAGCACTCGAATTCACCAACATGGAGGATGACGATGACTTTGAAAGTGAAGACGAGGATGAAGATGAAGATGACGATGATGAAGACGCACCTTCAGCTCCTCAACAAGCTGACGGTGGCGAGTGTAAGAACCAATAAACAACTTGCATACAACTTTCATCCACAATAAATAATCAAAACTGACACAAAATATTTCTTTTAATGAATCTTCGAACCAGTTTTTATTCATTTCATTTTTCTCGGCTTCCTATGTTAAATCACGTGGTGTGCCCAGAATCTTGTGCTGCATATGTCTTGGTAGTCAGTCAGTCGACGGTCGACAGGCGACAATGAAGAACCTCGTTAAGTTGTACCCAACGGGAACGCTTGATCCTACAATATTCTATTGTCAGATGCTTGATATTACCGTAAAGTTTGAAGAACTAAACGGTAATTTGGATATCTCGAAATTGTCTGTTATAAGTGGCGGAATGTGGACGATATTTACAATAAAAGTTGGAGTATACGATATAGAGAATGCGAGAATTGCAGGTAAATTCATTTTCTCCGATATCGAGTCTCATATCCCACAAATAAAATGTAACAATGCTGACCGTGACCCTGAGACAAAAAGCATCACGTCTATTAGCAACGAGAAGGGTCCAAAATGGGTATACGTTGCTAACATGGTGGGTTCCTTCGTATTACTTCTCCACAATTGCTTATCGTAATCCAATAGTTCCGCGAGGAGCAGGGGAGTAAATGTGTAGCTTACTTTAGAGACGGTAGTAGATCAAGTAAACGTAGCCCATATATAGTATTGGATTCCCACTTAAACTCAGTCGACAATGTCGACTTGTTGATATTCTGCACTCTCCTACTAGCCAAACAGCTCAAGAAGAGGAAACAGAGCAGCCAGAAATACAAATACCTCGTCAAGAAATATGGGAGATTCTCCAATGACAACTGAATTATGTATTTTTCCTTGTATTTTTAATTGTTTCATTGTTCACTCATTCCGTCATCATGTTTAGGACATTTCCAAGGGCTATTACATCAAATGTGAATAGATTTCAGTCTAGAGTGATCAATAAATCCCAGCCCACCCCCACCCCCAAAGCTGAACCGATACAGCAGCCACAATCATCCCAAACAGCGACGCAGTTCCAAGACGACAGTAGTGCATTCAATGATGACTGGAGTAAAAGTTTCTCGGGACTCTCTACTCAGCGTGTCTCCCCTGAAGTTGAGAATATATTAATGCAACCTGTCGATGCATACGATGTGGAAGTCAAACCAGGTGGGTTGATAACATCAACGGAACACGTCTAATGCACAGTTAGATGGACTTATATATCTCCCTGAGATAAAATACAGACGTATACTCAACAAAGCCTTCGGTCCAGGTGGTTGGGGATTAGCGCCTCGTACTAGCGTCCAAGTTGATAGCAAGATCGTCAGTAGAGAATATGCATTGGTTTGTGGGGGACGGTATGTCGTATTAATCCTGCACATTCCTTACTCATTGCCTTATAGTCTCTTCTCAATTGCTCGCGGTGAACAAGAGTACTTTGACCCAGCTGGTATATCTACAGCAACAGAGGCAGCTAAATCCAATGCTCTCATGAGATGCTGCAAAGATCTAGGTGTCGCTAGCGAACTTTGGTAAGTGTAGACGCGTTACTTTTAGGAATACACACTGAATAGCACAGGGACCCGCGTTTTATTAGAGAATTCAAAGCAAAGCACGCTATAGAGGTCTGGGGAGAAGATCGCAATGGCAGAAAGTGAGTATTCTCCTGTGTATCCTAGCTATCTCACACTAGATCCCAGGAAGAAGCTCTGGCGCCGCAAGGACAGCCCAAAGCTGACGTACCCATACAAAGAAGTTTAGCATTTGTACCATTACTACAATATATTTTTTGCATTTCTCAAAACTGAGATATCTCTTCTTTAGTGACGGTGAAGACGACATCGCGTCAGTATGTCACTAGAAGCGTTCTATAAACCACTAGAGGAGGCCCGTAAATCAATTAATGACTGGCTTACAAAAGATGCTGAGCTCGTCCCAGAACTGGATGAGTTGATGAATTGTAAGTATGAGATAGCGACATGTGCATTTTATAACAGTCCAAACAGCATCTGCTAGCACTTCTTACACTCTACCACCATCTGGAAGCTGGTCAGCTTTCGTTAAGCGCAAAACTATCCACTTACCAGACACACTATTCGAGCAATACAATAGAGTACAATGTCGCTGCTTTATGGGTTTATTCCCAGAGATTGATAGAGCTTGGATTACAATCGACAACAAGCTTTATTTGTGGGACTACGTTGACGGTATCGACTTCGCCTCTTACGAAGATTTACCTGAGTTGATAGTCAGCCTCGGTTTGGTGAAGCCAAAACCAGGCGTCTTCGTAGACACGATCAAGTATTTATTGGTTATCTGCACTCCATCGACGGTTTCTTTACTAGGTCTCTCTGCTGCAGACTCACCATCAAGGGAGTTGGCGCTTTATTCAACTGGTATTTCTGTAAATACAGATGGTGTAGACATGGTCTCAGTTACAAGTACAGAAGACGGAAGGATCTTCCTTTCAGGCTCTGACAGCTGCTTGTATGAGCTCAACTATCAGGCAGAAGAGGGCTGGTTCAAGAGTCGTTGCAGTTTGACGAATCACTCATCATCTGCAATCGCAAACTTTGTTCCTACATTCCTCAAACAATCCTCAACCGATCCTATCATTGGCTTGGCTGTTGATGACGCACGGAATTGTCTGTACACACTATCTGCACAATCTGTCATTGAGTTATACCACCTCGGCAAGGATGGTCAAGGTACTACGAAGATTGCATCTGCTTCAGAAATCGCCAGGCAAGCTGCAATGTTGTGTCCAGGTTTCCCTCAATTAGATCAACGTACATTCTCAATCAAGCGTATATTCGTTATTTCACCAGCTGAATCAAGCTCTGTACACTTAGTTGCTGTCACTTCAACTGGAGTGAGGTTATATTTCTCTCATCACCGCCGTTCATACGGATTTTACATGGCACCTTCTCCAACTGCTGCACCAACTGGTTTGGAGTTGTTGCATGTTCGCCCACCACCACAATCTGATCAGAGTACTTTCAAGAATGTCAATAGCTCAGATTCGATTTATTATGGTCATGGTTTATACATCGCTGCTTCTGCAAACTCTGAGGAATTCGATTCTTTATTGTGTACAGGACAGGACGTTGGCACTACTGGATTAACTATACCTCAGCAACAGCCTACTGCTCCAACAGTTACTACTACTACAAGTGCAAATGTCAGACCGTCACTTGTTGAAGGTGCCTCGAATTTGATTCTAGAGGGAAGAACATGGGCAATCGGCGAGGAGAGTGGTCCACTTGCTAATGCAAGTAAGTTACCCCAATCAATGCGTAAAGGCTTACAAGGAAAAGAGCAAGTAGCAATGAGTGAATTAACAGTTCAGATGGCCTACTTGCCAAGAAGATTCCTCGTACTCACTAATATGGGATTGAGCGTTATTGCTAAGCAAAGACCAATTGATATTTTAAGAAATATCCTCGAATCTAGTAGTACTGGAAGTAGAGATCAAGAGATTGTTTCTTTCTTCAACAACTTCGGTAAAGATCAGTCGTGTGCTATGGCATTAGCCATAGCTGCAGGAAATCCAGTTGCTTTATCGATGGGTGAAGACCTCTACCCAGCAGGTTCAAATGTTGTTACAGAGCCTGTTCCTCCTGCAACACTCTCAGCAGATATTACACAAAGTGCCAGAAGATTATTTTATGATTTTGGCGGCAAACCTGTCTCCATTGATAGAGGATACCCAACTGCTGCTACAAGCATGAACTTAGATGGTTAGTTTTAACTTCATTTACTTCCCTATTACTGACGTTATTTAGCACTTTCTACAAACACTGAAATTCTCTTTAGTGGACGTCACAACGGTCTTGCACTCTATCTTTCTCGTCTTTTACGTCCAATTTGGAAAGAAAAAGTTACAAAATTATCACCAGCTAACAACAACGCTCGTAGACAAGTTAGCAACATTTCAGAGTCTTTGCTAACAAGTGTGCAAAGAAATATTGCTGACTTACAAGTTTTCTTAAAGAGTAATCAACAATTGTTTGCAACCACAGTGGGTGATTCTCGTGATAGATCTGATCAATCAGCTTGGAAAGCAGAGCACGCATCTTTAGTAGGATTGGATCATCTGATTACTCAATGTATTGAGGGTATTTCTTTCATTCTTTTGTTGATAGATTACCAATTACCGGAGACATTGGCAACATGTGAAAAGAACCTTCAAGAACAATTGCTTAATTTGACCTACGTTGACTTGCTGACGTCAAATTACGGTAGAGAGATCGCAAGGAATATCGTTAATGAGGTCATTAATCAACAAATTTCTAAGCAAATATCCATTGATGCGATCTCAGAAGTATTACAACAACGTTGTGGATCTTTCTGTTCAGCGGATGATGTTCTACTCTACAAGGCTATCGAGAATGTGAGAAAAGCTCATGAGACGAGAGACAGCACAGAACGTCAAGTGATTCTCCGTGAGAGCTTAAGATTGTTTGGAAAAGCTGCAAAAAACCTCTCCATTGAGAAGCTGAAAGAAGTTACAATCGAGTATAGACTACTTGAGTTCCCATCAGGTGCTATCGATTTGTCTTTAATTTGCGCGAAAGAGTGGGATATTCAAGACTTAGGTTTACATTTCTGGAATGAAGGCAAGAGTATCTACTTGCAAGCTTACAACCTTGAGATCCCAATTGAAGTACATAATGATACGAGAGTACACTCGTACAAGCGTCGTCAGAGCTGTTACGAATGTATTTTCGAAACTCTCGCTGAAGCTAATGCAAAGGTTGATGAGGCTACATCAAAACACGAAGGGGTTGAAGAAAGCGAGCAATATCGTCGCAATGCATTCAGGCGCGCTATCGAATCTGATGATGTCGTCTTCCACTCTTGTCTCTACGATTGGTTAGGAGCTCAAGGTCTAACTGACTTGTTGCTTGACATCCAGTCACCATATCTTGAACAACATCTGATGAGAGATCCACTCACACTGGAAAAATGTGAACTCCTTTGGCAATTTTACGTTCGTAGATCTCGTTTCTACGACGCTGCAAGAGTGTTGGCTTCTTTAGCAGATTCCTTAGAATTCACGTTGTCACTTTCTAGACGTCTCGAATACCTCTCATTGGCTCTATCAAATGCCAAATCACAACGTCAACCAGTCTCAACTAGTTCCGATATTGGTGATGTCGAATTTATGACTAATTTAGAGGAGAAGATTGAAGTTGCCCAAGTTCAAGTGGAAATCTTTAGAGCTGTTAGAGAACATCCAGAAATTACTCCTGAAAATAAACAAAACATGTTGACAATGCTCGAACAGCGTTTGTACAATGTTAGTGAGCTCTTCAGAGAGTTCGCCGAACCGCTTGCATTGTTGGAAATTCAATTGCTTATTTTCCACATTGCTGACTTCTACGATCCAAACTTGATTGCACAAACTTGGCAAGTTTTGGTCGAGCATACACATTACGTACACGAGGAGTTGGCAGTTGATGAGCGCTTTGATGCTGTTGCGGGCGTCGCGTACTCCTTGGCTAGACGCTTCTACCCATCCAAGATATCCTTCCCGTTAGGTGAGTTTGATTGTTTATACCATAGATATGTTCTCACAGCCAATTAGACACCGTAATAAACATTCTCGAACAGTACAGTTATGAGCATGGCGTCAAGAAGACAGGTTGGGTGCCTACAACGCTCAATGATGCGGGCGTACCATATGGAGCAATCTACGACGTGTTGGATACGATGTTTGAATCTAAAATTCCACCATGGCAAACACAGAATGCGATCGTTTTCTTGGTTGCTGATATAGTAGTCTTGCTCGAAGCCTGGTTAAGACAACATACGAGGAATTTCGGCACACAATCACTAGGTTTACCAGTTAGGAGAGTCGATGAAAGTATTTCAGAGTACATCGCTTTATTGTCAAGTGCACCATACGCCAATATGTCTTCCCAAATAGATGTCAAGGAATTGCGTCAACAACTGACGGAAGTACAGCAATATCTGCGCTCAAAATTCTAAAACATTATATTTAATTTATAATTTTAAAATGATAATAAATGCGTTGTGATTCTAATGATGTAACTTCGTGGGACCTGCGAGAATCTTCGTTCCTTATCGGAGCGCTGATCTAGCAAATTCCTAAATTACGTCAGACTGACAACAAGTCCTTTTTCCGGCTTATTGCGCGCAAAAATACTGTATATTTTGGGTAACAAGCTGTAAAGCCGTAGATTGTTCTAGAAATTTTAGCTAGATTCTCTTTTATCCGCTTTTGGAGTGCATTTCTGGATGACTTCAAATTAATGATGTAGATCGATAACGACTCCACAGACATATAAAAAGCCGCGCATCTCACTTCTTTCTTCTTTACTACAAACTAAAAGTAAAACTTATAGGTAAATAAACTCTTTCTTCCTGATAACAACACTCAAGAAGAATAAATAGGAAACAATGTCAAGCTCAATCGCATTATCATTCAAGAACCAAACCGTCGTCGTTACTGGGTGGGTGTAGATATACTCTTACATTATCCATCTAACAGTGAAAAAGTGGTAACAAAGGATTAGGAAATGCTATCGCAAAGGATATCGCTAAGGCTGGTGGTAACGTAGTAATCCTCGCACGTTCTGAAGCCTCAGCTGAAGCATCTGCACTTGAGAAAGAATTTGGTGTCAAGGCCAAGTCATACAGATGTGATGTCGGTGACGAAAAGAGAGTCGATACCGTCTTCAGCGAAATCATCAAGGACTTCGGTGAGATTAGAGGTGTTGTAGCCAACGCTGGTGTATCCGTACCAAAGCCAGCATTCGAACAAGATGCCTCATCATTCGATTACATCATGAAGACAAACGTCCTTGGTTCATTTAACATCGCCAAGGTCGCCGCTAAGAAGTGGGTAGAAACTGGCTACAAGAATGGATCAATTGTTGTCATTTCCTCAATGTCCTCACAAATTTACAACGTTCAAGGTCCAGGTGAACCACTTAGACAAGTATTCTACAACGCATCAAAGGCAGCTGTCAGCTCAGTCGCCAAGGGTCTTGCTGCAGAATGGATCGAACATGGTATCAGAGTAAACATTGTTTCACCAGGTTTCATCCGCACGGCGCAAACCCAAGGTATGGATCCAAAGATCCTTGAAGCACAAGCCCAACTCGTACCAATGAAGCGCTTCTCTGATGCTCCTGAGCAGAGCAAGCCTGTACTCTTCTTGCTCTCCGATTTGGCAAGCTACATGACTGGATCTGAGGTCTTCGTCGGTGAGTTATTTAGTTTTGATTCTTTTAAAACATAGCTAATCTTCTTCTCAGATGGTGGTTTCCAAATTTATTAAAGCGATGGTCAAGAGAAAAGTAAAACACGCATGAAAGCACGATATTAAAGCAAAGAATGAAATTTTGGAAGTAATGTATTAATACACTAGAAATGAAATATACTTATTTAAAAAATAATTTTAAAGCCTAGCTTGTTGAGTTGATTGTGACTAGATAGTATCTTGAAGAGCGACGACGATAATTACACATCATCGACAAACCGCTATAGAAGCAGGCGAGAGTGTACGCGTTAGATTACTTACAGATAACTATTTACTAATAACCTCAGCTATTTTCTCGGATCCGTAGAAAGAAAGGTATATGATATGCGTAGAACGCAAACATTGAAAGATCACTACGACTATTACGATAAGTGGCTTGGGCGGATGGTACGTGTCGATTACATTTCAGACACTAGTGAGTCGTCAGTTGACAAACAAAGACAATGTCTGACTAATTAGTGACGGACACAACACTTTTAGCGTTATTTCGCCCAGCAGGTGAGTGTTTAAGTGATAAATAGTCACCATTTAAACGCCCAAAAGGTCCTATCGCACACATACACATCGAGAAAGTGTATGATAAGTGGGACGTATTTCATTATGCCGTTATCGTATTTCATAGCAAACTTCACGCTAGACTATCAACTGTATTGTCGGGAATGTTCTTAGCCGGTTCTTACATTTACGTTGCTTTGGTCAGCAGCTGTTGCGAGATCGTGCCATATTCTCCACGTACACTCGGTGATATGTAGGTACACAACAAACTCAAAGAATACCACTCACAAGCAGGTAGCTTACTTGAGCACAAAGAGAGGCATTTGTTGAGAAATTCGCTCTCTTGTGTTAGCATATTCGACAAACAAACTGTACCGACAATGGTCTCCAAAATGGAGATTTTGACGATGCCGCATCCATCCTTCTGCGTAGCGGATACCATAGAATCAGGTGCGAAGCTCGAGGATGCCGATGAACGTCGTTATCTCGCTTCTCTAGAGGATGACCGCGTCGAGCGTGGAAACATGTACGAAGATTGGAAGGAACTTAATAGTCGAATACATAAGACACATAGTTCACATAAAATACAGATACAGCCTTTAGGTAGCTCCCAGCGGGATAATTTGCCTAGCAGAAATCAACAAAAACATTCAGAAAGTCGGAAAAACAACTGCGTTGTACTGTCATGACGAGCATTTAAGTTTATTATTTATTAACGCAATCGTTCAACGCAAAACTATCAACGACATAGTATATCCAGACCAGCCATCCCAATGGCGGCATTCCATACCAGCAAATCAATCAAACTAACTAAATTCGTCAAATGTATCCAATAAATAAAATTAAATCTATGTATTTTACTTCCACTTCTACTTCTTTCCTGATCTGCCTTTCTTCTTTCCGGTAACGTCGAGACGAGGAGCTTGACCACCTCTGTTGAGCTTCTTGGTTTGATTGAGAGGAACATAAGCATATGGTTGTTGACCGCCTTTGGCTGTGACATCTCCGCCAGCGCGCTGTGATGTATTAGAAGATGTTTTATATCAATATCAAAATCACAACTCACCTTCGATTTGAACTCCTTACCAACACCGACAGTACCTTGTCTGTTTTTCTTCTTCTTCTTGGAGGAATTGTCGTCGTCTGAACCAGCACCAGCCTCTTGCATCTCAACGTCTTGACCTCTGTCGCGCTTCTTGTTGAATCTGACGCGACCGTCTTTGCCCATCGTGATACCATCTTCACCCTCGAGATTCTCTAGGTAGGCTTCACCAGCGAGCTTATCACCTTCATCTTGATTCTGGTCGATTGCAACATCCTCATCCTCAATGATGAGCTTTCCGGTGACATCATCGGTCTTGTACTTTTGGGCATCTTGACCAGGGAGCTTTCTCTTAACTTTGCTTGGATCATATGTTGAAAGTCTACCAACGACGCTCTTATCGAGTAAATCAACGAGTTCACCCTCATCTTCACGAATGTAAGTGTCTTCTTGTTGCTTCTTTCCTCTCTTTGAAGTACCCTTCTTGGTATTCTCTTCCTCGTTGTCGCTCGCCTCAATCTCGGATTCGCTACCATAAAGAGCATCCTCGAATGCGTCATTACCCTTCTTAGCGGTCTTCTTCTCATCATCATCCTCATCTAGTGGGTCAATAGGATCTTCCTTACCGGCACGTCCTTTCTTTGCTCTTTGTGTGCGTTTACGGATATTGGTGATTAACTTTTTGTCAGCTTCAGGAACGAATTTTTCAACATTTTCGAAACCAAATTTCTTAACTAGTCTTTCGAGAATATGCCTAACATTGACCTTAAAGTGGTTCTTATGCTCGTTCTTCCAGCCGAGTAATGATGGTATGAGTGATTCCAAATGAGTGAATACGATATCAGATGGTAAAGATGTTGTCGTCACTTTTACTAAACCAATTGCAGCTTTGACAATCTCCTTGTTTGTGCTTCCAACGAAAATGTGAAGAGTACCTAATAAACTATCGACCAAACCCTTGTCAATGCTCTCCCTGAATTCGAAAAGAACTCTTGCGAGTGATGTGATAGTAGCAGAAATGAAATGTGGAGTGCTACCAGCTAAACCTGCAGATAAAATGGTGAAATATTCGTTAATATTTGCATCAACGACTTCCATTTCGGTTTGCATTTCCTCATCGTCGTCATCATCATCTTGACCAACCTTTGCACGCTCGACTTTACCACCTGTCTCCATTCTTCTACCAAGCGCTAAGAGGAGTTCGAAAGCAGCTGATCTTGCCCTTTCGTTGGTTTCCTTAACACCAAGGACTGCTTCAGGGACAAGACTGACAATATAGTGTAATTTGTCAGTAGGAATAAATTTCACAAGTACGCTGAAGAGTTCTAATCGGTCACGTTTCACACCACCACTGATGTTATCGGTGTTAGTGAGAATTGAGATCGTCTTCTCAATGCGTTTTTGGTCGCCAAAGAGTTCTTTTTGACTTTCGCAGAGTCTGTTGAGCAACCTATAAGCCTTTTTCTGAACTGCTTGGTCTTCACTCATCAGTACCTGGTCTGATGTGCCCATCTCCCATGCATTGATCGCTTGTTTTGTTGCAAGACGTGGTGCAAGTAAAATGAGCAAGTCCATAGTGGTGTGTGGTGCGACTGTATTGTCTGCACTGCTATTGAATGTTTTGTTTGACTTTGCTTGTTTGGCCATCTTGACATTATGTTGTGGGAGCGTCTCGAGGAGCATCTTGGAGAGTTTCTTGTATGTTCCACTAACATCCTTATGAATCGATTAGCAAGGAAACTCTACGAGAACCTAACCTACCTTCTCAGAAGCGATCACGAGATAGTCAGCAATAACCTCACCAATCATACCTCTACTATCTCTGTTCACAGTGCCGAACAAGTCGAACAAAACTGAGAGGAGGTTTGCAGCGATAGTTGTGAGATATTCTACATTTAACTTTGCTTCATTTTGGTCTAAACCATTGAATGTCTTTCTGATCTCATCAACTGGTCCAGCTGAACGACACAATGTGAGGTTCTTCTCGACAAGGTTTCTGAGACCTCTCAAAACTGATGGTCTGAGAACTGGTTGAGAATAAAGGACATTTGAAAGCATGCCTGCGAAATCGCCAGTGAGAGCATCTCTAAGATCAATTGGAAGATCACAGAAGGCAGGGAAAGTAGCCCAGAGTTGCTCCATAAGAGTTGAATATAATTTCGCCTCTAATGCTTTTCCTTGCTCTTGTGCCTTTGATGAGGCGTCGAACATGCTGGATGAGAGTGGTACAAGCTCCTTAACGAAGAAGTTGAGCTGGGTGTTAGATACTCTGCTTCTCATAATTGGGAGTAAGTAAGCACGTCCATCCTTACCCTTTGCTTGTTTTGATGGGTCCAAGTTAAGCGGCAAAAGTGAAAGAACCCAGGATGGACCACAAACTTCGAGTGCCATACCGAAAACGTCGTCTGTCTTTTCTCTGAATTCGAAGTTTGGCATTTGGCGAAGTTCAGCTACAGTTGTGAGATGTGGTGCGACGAGGGCTGTAGTCTGTGAGTGAAGTCATCTAAGGTATAAATTATGCATACCTTCAGCAGCTGTAGAACCAGGAGTGTTGAAACGTACTCTCAATTTGCTGATCATTGCGACCAAAACGGTGATAACGTTAGGAAGTGCCTGACGATGGGCTATACCAGTCAAGCTAGAGAGTATATTGTCAAGGATTGGTTGCAAGTTGACACGACCGTTCTTCTCAACAGTGTTCTTGATCATATCAGTTGTGACACCCCATCTAATGATACCGCAGAGAGCCTTCTCTGCTGATTTGCGAACATCTGTGTGTGTGCTAGCCAAACCATAGTCACCGTAGACCTTTGGCCAGACGTTGAGGATCAAGAGTGATGCAGCTTCTGGGTCATGTCTAGCGTATGAAGAAATGGCAGCGTCGAGAATTGCCAACCAAGGAGACAAAAGAAGGACGTCATCAGGCTTTGGGAAGCTAGTAGCGATGGTTTCGACAAGGCTCTTCAACTTGTCTTCCTCGAAGGTAGTGTGTGACTGCTTGTTTGAAAGTAAATGACTAAGAAGATGGTAAGAAGAGGAAGTGAGGTATGAATTGCCCAAATGTGGGGTGTTGAGTAAGGAAGTGGCTAATTTAGGGAGGGTTTGAATAGGCCAGATAGAATCCAAGGCTTGTACCAATGCACAGAGATGAATACCAGCTTCTGTAGGGGTGTTTCTTTTTACTAACTGATCGAAAGACTTGATAACCCAGTTTGTGGTGCTGTTCAAGTATGGATGATCGATTGTGAGTATATTGATGACTGTAGACTGAGCCAGCTTTCTTACTTTTGGTCTATTATCGATTGTAAGCTGGAGGAGATCGTTGAATGAGGATTTGAAGGACTGCAACTGGAGTTGTTGATTGTCTAAAGCAGTGTAATACTCTTCTAATACGACTAGTAACGATTTTAAAGCAGGTGTATTGCTATTGTAAGTTGCTAATAAGTTGAGAAGACTTTCTAGTATCTGATACTGATTGTGGAGAATATTTTTATTGACGAATTTAACGACGATAGCTTCTAAGTAGAGAGCAGATGCAGCTATATCTAGCTTTTTGTTCGTTACCGCTTCTTCCAAAGTAGAGAGAAGAAGGCTGTGATAACTAACAGCTGATGGGCTTTCTGACTGTTCTTTGATAGTCTCCTCTATAGCGGCCAATAGCAAGGCTGGCTGCCTTTGGTTCTCTAGTTTAGAGTTTATATGGGGCCTTATTTTCAAGAGTTCTGCGTCCATCTCTTTATTGTAGGGGTTAAAGAGATACGACGATGTTCTTGACAGATTTACAGAGTAACTAATATAAACTGTCTGGTATTATCTAACGAATATATAGAAATTGGCGTTGGATTGACCACCTTTGGTGGATTATTCAGTCTTCTCGGTGTGATGTTGTTCTTTGACGCGAGTTTGCTGGCCTTAGGGAATGTATGTCTGTAGAAAAGCTATATGCAGCATCTAATACACCTCTGCAGGTACTATTCCTCTCTGGTTTGACCCTAATCATCGGTATACAAAAGACAGTCGTTTTCTTCACGAGACCGTACAAGCTGAGGGGTACACTCTGCTTCATTGGCGGTATCCTCCTAGTCTTCCTCAAGCGTACGTTTATCGGTTTCATACTCGAGTCAATTGGATTTCTCAACTTGTTTGGTTCATTCTTCCCCGTTATTCTAAACTTCTTACGTCAAATACCATTCATTGGCGGTTTCTTAAACCTCCCATATATCAGTACAATTGCTAACAAACTCGCGGGTTCGCGACAATCGCCTGTCTAACCACGACAGCCACAATGTCGAAACACCACCCAGGTATTTAGACACTCTCTCTATTCTTTTGTAGTAATTTCCTATTCAGATTTAATCATGTGCAGAAGACAGCCTGGTATTTGTGAGAAATTGCTTACTATATAGTTGGACTATCTAACGAGATCAGCTATCGGCAGGCTATGCGACAAATGCGATGGTAAATGCCCTGTATGCGATTCATACGTCAGGCCACAGACTATCGTGAAGGTAAGTGGCGTCTTCTCTTCTGGGTAATCATCTAACAAATGACTTAGATATGCGATGAATGTGCATTTGGTACATTTGGTGGTAAATGTAAGCATATATCTTACAAAACGCTTCCTTTATTCACCCAATTAGGCGTTATATGTGGTGGTCCAGGTATATCAGATGCGTACTATTGTGCAGGTGGGTATATCTAACTGCGTATATACAGTTACATAACGCTTCTCATAGAGTGCACAATCCTAGAAAAGGACAGGGATGGTTGTGTCAAGATTGTTAACCTCGGTAGTTCGAAACTAGATCTGGCGTATCAGAAACGACAGGCTGGGCAAAGGTCAAATTTCAATCTAGGCTAGTTATTTTCTTGTATTTATCCATTTAATCCGTCTTCTTCTTATACTATCATGCCACCAAAGAGTTAGCAATAAATCTACTATAAATACACCTCTAACAGTATATTTAGAGCAATCTACAGAAGATAATCCTAAACCAACGCGTCAATCCGCTAGAGCAGCTGCCAAAGCATCCGCCGCACCAAAACCAAAGCCAAAATCTCCACCAAAAGCGACGAAAAAGCGTAAAGCTGACGATAACGATATTGAAATTGATAATGACAGAAAATTAGCTAAACGTCGTCAACCTGCCTTGGAACAAGTCGGTTTGAACAAACTTCCTCAGAAATTATCGACGAATAGCCTTAGAACTTTACTCGTTTTTGGTACAGGTGATTTCGGTCAGTTTGGTTTAGGTGTTGACACGCTTGGTGAGATTAAAAGACCGCGTATACACCAATGGGTTGAAGATGCCATTGAGGATGACGAGTTGGGTCCAGAGGGTGTCGAACAGATCGCTGCAGGTGGTATGCACAATCTCATGATTGATTCAAATGGGAAGGTGAGCGTGTTTTCTCATTTTTAAGCTTTTTTCTCATTGTTTCAGATTTGGTCATGGGGTGTTAACGATGGTATGTCACTTGGGAGAGTGACTGCAGACACTGGCGTTGAAGCCGAAGAACTTGAAACTGTACCAATGAAAGTTGATGGTTTGGATGACTTTAGAGCGGTCAATATAGCTGCAGGTGACTACATTTCGCTCGCTATCGACGAAGAAGGTCAAATGAGAGCCTGGGGATCTTTCAACGTAAGTTTCCATAATCATAGTAGCACTTTCTAACAACAACTCAAGTCAAATGACGGATTACTCGGTTTCGATGGCAGGCCAGGTGGTGCTAGGAAACAAGTAAAGCCAGCAGTTTTACCCCAACTAGCCAAGCACCGTGTCGTACAGGCTGTTTGTGGTGCTGACCATGCCCTCGCTTTAACCACTTCAGGTATCGTTTACGCTTGGGGTAACGGCCAACAACAACAGCTCGGTAGGAGAGTTATTGAAAGACGCAAATTGAACGGTTTGACACCAGAGCCATTACATATTCGTAACATCGTCGCAGTCGGCACAGGTTCCTACCACTCTTTTGCAATTGACAAAGATGGTGTCGTATTTGGATGGGGTTTGAACAAGATGCGCCAGACAGGTGTCAGCGATGAAAGGGATGGCTACGAAGACACTATCGCAGTTCCTACACCAATCGATGCTCTCCATCCAGACAACCACGATGGAAGCAGAGTCATTCAAATTTCCGGTGGAGAGCACCATACATTGTTCTTGTTCGACAATGGTGAAGTTTGGGGCTGTGGTAGATGCGACGGTAAAGAACTCGGTCTATCAAAGGATCATCCAGCTTATAAGGAAATCCTCGAGAATAACGAGAAGACAGCTCAAGAAGCCAGAGAAGAAAAGGCCAAGAAGCAAGGTACTTCAATTGAGGAAACTGAGGCACCAAAGACGATTGCGGATGAATTCGTCGAGCAGCCGGTCAGAATCCAATTCCCACCTCCACCAACAGAGGATGAACCAAATCCAGAAAACACACCATACGAAAGCGGATCATCAAAAACTAAGATTAAGCAAATCAGTGCTGGTCTTAGACACAACCTTGCTGTTAGCGACCAAGGTTATGTTTACTCTTGGGGATATGGTAATGCATGCCAACTTGGACAAGGTAATGCGGAGACTATTGAGGAACCAACTCGTATCGCCAACACCGCTTTGACGAAGGTCAACGCACTCTACTCAAGCGCTGGTGGTCAACACTGCGCCATTCTCGCTGAGAAGAAGGGCTCTACAGCTCGCGAGGAGAAGAAAGAAAATGACGTTGAGAAGAAGGAGAATGAAGAGAAGGAAGGTGAAGAGAAGAATGAAGATGGTGATAAGGAAGAATCAAAGTAGATTATTAATTATTACTAGACAGTGTGCTACCTGCTTATTAATTCTAAAGTGATGGACACATTTTACGCTCATTTATTACTTTTTGTTTAATTTATATCCATACATAAATGCTTGCTTACATTTAAAAATTAATGAAGTTGTTATGACGTCATTGGATCTGTGTCTTTTCGCCTCGGGGTTACACCTTTAAGAGATCCGCAAATCTGGTAGAAGGTGTTTATATGGTAATATTGTCAAATTGAATGAAAAATTCAAAATACTAATAATATGCAGTCACAAGATAATCACAGAGCAGGGCAAAGTCACAATGAACAGCAATACTCAGGACGTGTGGAAGCGATGCGACCAGATGCGAAGGCTATACATGATGAGCGTATGCGTCGAGTCAAAAGCAAGCCAGTCTTTGGTGTAGGTGGCCCCATGCCTGATCGGACAGACGAGAAGCAGGAGGACAAGCATCCAAGTGTTGGTGAGAATAATGACGATTCTGTGCGCTCCCCTATCGGACAGACAGGTGGACAGGTAGGCGGTGTCATTACAGATGCGACAGACGAAGATAAAGCCCAGGATATCGACAACTCGAAACCAGATCTCACTCATCAGAATACAGAGTCAACCTTTAAGCGAATGGGTGATCGAGAGCTCAACGAGAATGACGGTAGTACAGCAAATGAAAACGCAAGTCCTAGTGGACAAATCGGAGGTAACTTACACTCACAATGGCTTGATATGGATGAGACCCAAGAGAAATTCGATAACCCGAATGAACCAATCTATAATTTCTGGTTCAAGTGGCGTGAAAATTTTCGTGAACCATTGGCTGAATTCTTAGGTGCTTGTATATTAATCATTATTGGAGTGGGATCAACTGTTCAGACATTGGTTTACACCAAGGATCCCACAGCAGCATACTCTAATCTCAACTGGGCTTGGGGTGTTGCCGTTATGACAAGCGTCTACATCTCTGGTGGTATTTCCGGTGGACATCTCAACCCAGCATTAACGACCTCTTTGGCACTCTTTAGAGGTTTTCCCTGGAAACTTGTTGGATTGTATTGGATAGCACAAATTTTGGGATGTTTTGCAGGCGGTCTTATCGTATATGCGATGTATTACCAAGCACTGGATGTGTTTGACCCCAACAAGTCTGTCTCCCAGAGTGGGACAGCTGGTCTTTTCGTCACTATGCCTGCAACTAGTCTCTCACATGTTGGTCTTTGTGTTTTCCAAGAGATAATTGCTAGCGCTGTCTTGAGGTGAGTATACTTTATAGAAGAGTCACATTTACTTATAACAACCCAGTATTGCAATTCTAGCTCTTGGTGACCGCGATAACACCCCACCTGGTGCTGGACTCGGTGCTCTCGTCATTGCTTTCGTGATTATGGCTATAGGGACTTCACTGGGCGCTTTGTCTGGATATGCGATGAATCCAGCAAGAGATCTTGGTCCTCGAATCGCTTTATCCTGCGTAGGCTACAATGCAAGAGCGCTGTGGACACACGATAGAGCCTGGTGGGTGACAGGACCAGTTTGTGGTTCCCTCATGGGTTCTTTCCTAGGGAGTATGGTCTACGATACCCTAATATACTCCGGTTTGGGTTCGCCGGTTAATTTCACGAGCAAGCAGTGGGAAAGACTGCTCACACCTCACAACATGGTGAAAGCCGGTCTAGAAAAGAGAAAACGAGAGAAGGCTGAGCGCCAACGTAATGAAGAATCGTCCAGGAAGGGCGATAAAGCTGTATAGAAAGAAAATGGAATAAATTATTGTATTTGCATCTTATTCTACATTCTGTGCCGCTTGCTCGAGTACTTCGAAACCACCAGCACGTTTAACGCTGCATCTGTATTTAGAAGAGTATTATGAAGATTTTCATTACTCACGCTCGAGACAACTCGCCTTTGGTTTTTTGCCAGGTGTTTATCTTCAAATCTCTGCTTGCCTCCTCAAGATCTCTTCCGTGAGTTTTAACAATTTTGATAAGCCATTTCCATTCATCAGCTGAGGTGTTTCTTCCAACTGGGCGAGCCGTTGCTGCCTTGGCTTCGAGTACTGCGGATTCTGAGTGAGTGTATGTAGGATAAGTACTCAAGACTCACATTTTACGACGTCGGTGTTTGACGAAGTCTTGTCTTCTCTCTCATCGTCGAATGTGAGCGGTACGGATGGTGTCTCTATATGTGCACTGTCGAGTGGTTGACCCCATGGCGTTTCCTTTGCTTTCCCCTTGTCGGATGGTTCGTCGATAATAACATCTACGACGTTTCCTTCATCGTCTCTGACTATCCGACCCATTTGAGCTGCTGTATTCTTCTGTGCATCTGACTCCTCGTTGTCATCAGATCTGTCTTCCTTCTGCTGCATTTTCGATGGTAACTCCTTTTCTACACCACCAACGGCGTGCATCTTGAGGTTACTAGCTAATCCTAATCTAGCATAGCTAATGGACTGTTAGATTTTATTCCCTACTCTGCTGTACTACGCTTACTTTTCACGAAGAGTTTTGCTCTTGTCCCACTGTCTAGCCAATTCTGCAGGCACATTCTTCAGCGTTGTCTTCCTGTGTCCCTTATTCGACGTAGTTTTCGTTGGTCTGTAGCTTCCACTTTTCTGCTTTGAGCGCTGGCGAGGTTTTGCCATATTTTGATAGTAAGATAAGAAGAGAGAAGACAGTAGAAATAGAAATATTTTAATAAATTTATCATTTCATGGATACAGGTATGTAAATACAATACTCTTAATTTTGCTCAAGGATGATTTGAATAGCTGACCAGGCAGACAAGCCACCCAAGGACATGAAGGAGGCAGAGCTGAGGAATCCCCAGCTTCTCTTCTCTGGCTGACCAGTTGAGTATCCGAGAGTGTAGAATACACGTCCAATTACCCAAGCGAAGCCCAAGGCAGCTGCTGTTTGGGGGTATTTCAAACCAGACCAGAGGAGGGTAAAGAGGAAGTATGAAGCACTCTCTGTTGTGTTCATGTGAGCTCTCTGGGCGCAGTTGAAGCTGTCTCATGTTAGTGACGCACTTTCGCGATAGTATACACTCACATGTAGGCATCTTTGTTAGCGTCAATTTGCGCTTTATCAGCGTACAACTGTGGGTATTGAATGTTGGCTCTCTTTCTGGCTTTAACAACTACATAGTTTAGTAATAATCTATTAGGACATTCTAGAAGACTCACCGTTCAACATCTGAAAGACATTGAGGAAGAATGTGGAGCTGGCCGCTAAGCCTACCCATCCGTAGTGTTGTGGTAAACCAAGTGAAATAAGCGCTGTTGTGGTGTTCATTGTTTGGGATCAAGGGGGCCGATCAGCGAAGGAATGTGCATAAAGATCTATAAACACTTTTTAGCTTATATCAATTGTATATTAATTGTATAGATCATACTATTGCGCCCGCATGTTTTAGACATTCATAAAAGGAACCTAATCTAAGACAGTTACAGATACTAGCACTAGTAACTAGTAGTCATTATCAGCTAGACCATTGAACGCTATTCTTGTGCTATTACAGCTCTAGCACCCCTCCAGTAGTAATCACTAAGACAGGTTACCGAATTTCAAGATCTAGACTGCAGTGACAAGAGTCAAGATTTAGTCTTGGGGTGTGTCTCTAATTAAAACTCATGATACCTAAAACAAAGTTATAGAAAATGCACCCGTACGGCTTAGTGTCCCCGTCTAGTTGTAACTGCAGCTGCTCAGCTGATTTTGGGGTAACTAAGTAATTAAGCTGATATACTTTGTTTACCATTTGTACACCTCTTTTCTATCCCTTATTACTCTGTCACACCCTCTAATTCGAAAAACTTCAAAAATTCTGGTGACGTCATTTTGAGAGAGGTCGAGAACTAGTCCTAATGAATTTCAGAAACTGTCTATAAAACCTTGGGATAATACTGCCATCTGCTAAAAATGGATATGGACACCTACCAGTGGTAAGTACTATAGCAATCCGATAGCCTAAGGACGATATTCACAGCATCCAAACAGGCCAGTATCGACCAACATGAAATTAACTGATAGCGCAACATTTATCATAAACCTCAACAATCTACCAAAGTACATCTCAAAAACTGTGAACCCTACCGTAAGTTTGACAATACAGGCAAATGGCACCATTGTTTTGACTCACACGAACCGCAGTTTGATATACACTTGACAATATTACGTAATCTGACGGGCTCTACAATCGCAATCATAACTTCAAAAGACTTCGAGAATGGCAGCACAGAGATTGAGGTCACGCCGATCTCGGTAAAGGCTGAATTCTCTATACACGATAATCAATCGAATGCTTACATCAACAATAACAACTACTATTGGGTCGACAACACGTTCTACAACCAACATAAGCATCAGTTGGGTGTGCTCGAAAAGACAGACGATTGCATATCCATCAGTTTGCTTACGACGCTAGATGAGAATATTAAACAACTCGCTATACTGCTCTTATTATCATCTGTTATATATCAAGAGCGATCTACTCGCACGAAAAAGTTCAAATGGCCAACAATCAAACACAAACCGCTAGCTAAAGTTGGTTAAAACGCAACTTTTAAGTTATCAACCTTCAAAGCTTCTAGTTTCCTTATCTTCATCTATTTATTCGCTATCAAATGTTGTTGTAACACAAAAATGTATAATTTACTTCCACTGTGTTGTTTTTTTAAATCAGGTGGCGTCTTTAGATTGTTAAGCTATCAACTCACATAATCAAACTTAGAGTAGAAGACTTCACTATCTGTTGTTTCTTCCCGTGCACCTCTACGTCTGTCTATACTCTTTTCATACTCCCTTCTGTAGATTAAGTCTTCTCGCAACCATCCGAGGGCTAATTTCAACAGCGGTGAAGCTTCTATACTAGAACTCTTAATGATCTCATGTAGCTTTGAACCTTCCTCTAAAGGCCATTTCTCTGGGTTTCCGATGTTGCTACCCAATCTAAGGTGTAAGACATGAGTTGGGAAGTCAATTAGTCCATCAACTAGAGGGACAATTAGATAGACTGGTTGTAGGGGATATACGTACAAATATGAGTGGCGTCTGAGTTGCCTTAGAAAGGCATCAAATCAATGAACCATCCACTCACATAAGATAGTCGCATTTCTCTCCTTTGATTCTGTTATTAAGAAATTGATCAAATCACTGCGAACAACGACATCTAAATCGACCGTAACCTGTCTTTATTTAGTATGTACGTCTTTCGTATCACTAACGTACTTCATCAAGCAATAGCAGTGTCCAAGGAACCATCAAACCCATTACTAACTGCACCCTTCGTCTTTCACCATCTGAAATCTGATGCATACGCCAGTCTAGATCAACGTCGAGTATATCAAGTAGTATGTTTCTCCTATCTTTGTATCTAAATCCTCCAACTGAGTCCAAGAATTCTGAAACGCGTATGTCACCACGGACGACGGGATTCATAGCCCTTTTTAGAGCATTCAATGGGTGTTGATTGTATACCATGGTACCTACCATTCTGTACCAAGATATGTTATTCCCTAGTTTGTTTAGATATCGCTCGGGACTAAATGACAACATACAGCCGGTGGGTTCTTGAAGACGTCTCTATCGTATACTTTCACGTAGCCTTTTGTTAAGCGCTTACCGGCTAATATCCTCAACAGGGTACTCTTCCCAGCTTTTTCTATTAGGTAGATCGCCTAGTATGGAGAAACTCACCACCGTTAGCACCGACTAGTAAGCACCTAGAGCCCTGTTCTATATCGAGATTTATATTCTTTAAGGCATTATCGTCTATTTGATTGAACGAGAAGTTGAGATCTCTAACCGATATCGCTGGAGTCTTCATCGTTTGTCTCAACAACGACGATCTCTCACAAAATTACAGCGATTGAACAGCAGAAAAAAAGAAAATTAAATCCTGAGGAAATGGACATTAACTCAGACGTCAGATTGGTGTTAGGCGTCGCCGCTTTAGACCGCAAAGCGAGATCTAAACCGATGAGGTCAATATTGAACAGAATAATGAAGATATCGAACATTGAAGTAGGTTTTGTTGCTTGTTTTATAGTAAATATCTCATGTCTCTGCTTAGATTTGTATTTTTGGTGATAAAGTCATCTTAGACGAAGGTTTGTCGTTGACTTCTCTTTCCGGAAATATCTCTAAGACAAATGCAGACGTCGAGAACTGGCCTTTGTGCGACTATCTTGTCAGTTTCTTCAGTGACGGTTTCCCTCTTGATAAGGCAATCGATTATGTCAACCTTCGCAAACCAGTTTGTATAAACGATCTCACTGTATGTTTCTGTCTTTCCTAAGAGCTACATCTTACAAATTCAACAGATGCAGAAACTATTATGGGACCGCAGACTAGTTCTCTCAATCCTCGACTCAATTGGTGTCGTCACAGCCGAACGTATCAGCGTAGACAGAGATGGCGGTCCAAATATCGACCCTCAGTTAGCTGAAATGCTCCAAAAAGATCTAGGTTTGTCTTTCCCAAAAAATCCACATCAACCAGAAGTCAAATTGCGAGAAGACGGTGATGCAATCATCATAGACGGACTTGAACTCGAAAAGCCATTCGTTGAGAAACCAGTAAGCGGCGAAGATCACAATATCCACATCTACTTCCCAAAATCACAAGGCGGTGGTGCGAGAAAGCTCTTCCGAAAAGTAGGAAACAAATCGAGTGAATTTTACCCGGAAATTGAAGAACCGCGCTATGATGGATCATTCATCTACGAAAAGTTTATCAACGTTGATAACGCAGAGGATGTTAAAGTCTATACAGTCGGTCCATCGTTTGTACATGCAGAAACACGCAAATCTCCAGTCGTTGATGGTATCGTGCGTCGAAACACAGATGGCAAGGAGATACGTTACATAACTGAGCTTACAGCCGATGAGAAGAAATGTGCAACTAACATTTGCAAAGCCTTCAAGCAGAATATATGTGGATTTGATCTCTTGAGATATGATGATAAAGCTTTCGTTATTGACGTTAACGGATGGAGTTTCGTCAAAGGAAATGACTACTATTATGACAAATGCGCAGAGATTCTCTCCACATTTTGCCGCAAGACCGCTCCAAAGAGACCAATTACAGCTGTCCATAACAATTCACCAAGAGATAAGAGCAGCTGGAGACTAAAGGCAAATGCCACTGTTGTCCGTCATGCTGATAGAACACCTAAGCAGAAAATCAAATTCAGTTTCCAAGCCTCCGAGAAATGGGCCCAACCATTCATACGTTTGTTGAGAGGTGCAACAGAGGAAGTCATCCTCCGCCGTGCTGAACAGCTTAACTACATCACTGAAGCAGCAGATGAAGCAGTCAAACTTGGTTGTAACGAATTGGAAAAATTGGAACAACTCCGTATCGTCATTTCTAAGAAGATCGATTTGCCCGGCACAAAAGCCCAGTTGAAGCCAAATTTCAACAAGAATGATGGTGTTACACTTGAAAAACTAGCTTTGGTATTCAAATGGGGTGGTGAATTTACTCATGCCGCTCGCTATCAATCGAGAGATCTAGGATTTAGTTTTAGAGGTGACGCCATGATAATGAACAAGGATATGTTAGAGAATTGTAAGATATACTCTAGTTCAGAGAGGAGAGTTTTGGCATCAGCTGAAATATTCGCCGCTGCATTCCTCGAAGACCCTGAGAAGAGGAAGGAAGGCAAGGAACCAATCACCCATCCTCTCATAGTCAGGAAAGATCTTCTTGATGATAGTAATGCAGGAAAGGACATGATGGATTTCGTCAAAAAGAAACTCAAAACGCTTCTCAGACCTGGTGAAAAGGAGAAGAGACCACAGTTTCAATGGCCAAAGGATCTTAAAGGAGAGCCTGTTGAAGTAGTAGCTGAAATAATAGAATTGATGAGGTACCATCGCGATGTTATGAGGAGCAACTTCGAGAATCTTGAAGTCGATAAGATACAAACGAGATGGTGCTGTAATGAGCATCCACTCTTGTTCAAAGAGCGTTGGGAGAAACTCTTTGACGACTTCTGTGAGAGCACCACCCAAGAAAAGTTCGATCCTAGTCGTATTTCTGAGTTATACGATTCGCTCAAGTATGACAGCTTGCATAACAGTGTCTTCCTCAACACTATTTTCAGACCTGATGGCAAACAAGACCCTAATGATAGACGTCTCCACAGTCTTTACGGGCATGCGAAGGCTCTATTCGATCTTATCGCACCACAAGAGTATGGTATTGAAGCAGAGGAGAAGGAACAGATCGGTATTCTAACATCCCTGCCACTTCTCAAAAAAATAGTTCAAGATCTCCAAGAAGCGAGGGATGCAGAGAAAGGAGCATTCTCTATTTACTTTACGAGTGAGTTTGGTTTTAATAAATTACATAACTAAATGAAAACAGAGGAGTCACACATTCACACACTTGTACAACTTGTTCTATGCAGCGGCCTTCCGATTACGATGCCACACGTTCCTGAGCTCGACTACGTCGCTCACCTCACTTTGGAGCTATACGAGCGAAGCATAGGAGGTGCACATCGTGAGAAGGAATATAGCATCAGATTAGCACTTTCTGGTGGTGCACACACATCCAATGTCCTTGACTCACAATTAGATGCAAAGCACTCGCTCAATGTTCAACCTAGACGTCAACTGACTCACCATCTGGATTATGACCACGCAATCAAGATGCTTTCGAAGCACTTCGACAAAGATTGGGTATTTTCGACGACGCCTCTCGAAGGTGATGCTTTATATGGAATTAAGGATGACCACATCGAGCAGATTCGTGAGGTGAGACTCAACGGCGGCGCTAGCACGCCTAGAAAACATGAAAGCTTCGGTGATGACTCATCAACTAAGTCTGGTACTTCTCAAAGTTTTTAAATTATGGAATTGTACTTTAGGTTTCTTTATCAATGCAACTCATATTTATTAGCAATGTGGTAAAATTTTCAGATTGAATCACCCTTTTCCATTTTCCCACAATTAAATTGGAAAATTAAGAAGCATATGACTAACTTGAATAGCCACTTTGAAGTTCAAATATACAATGGCTGGTGGCAACCTCGTGCGTTCTTCTTAGACTTAGTTGGTAAACTAAAGACAGCGCAGGCGCTCACACAGCATCCATTCGACTTTGTCGATATACATCTTACCACACCAGGCTCAAGTTGGCAATGGGCAGTTTTCTCAATGTTTGGTGTCTCTGGCATTGTGACACTCTTTTTGGTGTACTTCACAAAGCGCTACATCAGGGGAATGTGGACACTTGCATTTGTCGTTTTTCACATTTCTTTCGTAGCCTACTTTGTCATGGCCTCTGGTTTGGGCTGGACTGCAATCGAAGTCCAATTTTTACACGGTAGAGGTACGACATTTGGTGGTACACGCCAAATCAACTACACCCGCTTCGTGCAACAAATTTTAGCTAGCCCTACCTATGTTCTAATTTTGTTATTGGGCGCTGGTGCAAATGTTGAAATGATGCTGTTTGGGATGTTCACACAGATTTATTTCTGGGTCTGTCTCCTCATTGCATCACTCATTAGCGACCAATATAAATGGGGTTTATTCACAATGGCCGTAGTGCTCGAATTTAATGTTTGGTGGGTGTGGATTTAGTATGTCTGACAACGCTAACAAACCCAGGGCGGTACTATTACACCAAGGCATGCATATGCTACCTTTGCGCGGCTCGACTACTAAAAAAGGTGTTTTCTACGGTGTCACTGGATGGTATATCCTCATCTACTTGCTTTACATCATCGCAGTCGGTGTGAGCGAACTAGGTAACGTTATAACAGTCACGGCTGAGGCTGTATTTTACGGAGTACTCGACCTTTGCATTCAAATCGTTATGCTCTTTGTTTTCATCCCAGCTTTCTCAAGTTACATCCCAGGTGTAGGAAGCAGAGGTGCGGCAATAGAGGGACAAGCACTTGACAATCCCTCATATGCACTACCTCGCAAAGAACCTCCGCAAGTGCAACAACAACAACCAGTTGAGCAGGTCACGCAACCAGCACAACAAGCACATACACAGGAGAAGGTCCAAATGCCACAGCCTCAACATACGGCTCAACAAGGACAGCAACAACAGCCACAACCGGCATAATAAGAACAAGTTGATCAGTCCGTGTTTCTCTGTTTTACTATCTTACTTTCACGAAAATAATAATAATGGTATCTTTTTGGTATATTAATACGCACTAATTATGTTTACTTCTCCTTACATCATGAATATATTAATTTTACATCCATAACAGAAAACGTTTTATAGAACAAAGGGTCGAAGTAGTCCTTGTGATCAAATCCAGAGATGAATAGAATAAATAAGAGAGAATATTGGGGTAGGAATAATCTACCAGGGAGTTTCAAGTGTAATTACAGCCTCTCTTATTCACCTTTAGCTGAAATTATTTGTTCTCACAATTAGCATCACGCTCTGCAAATACACGAGGTAGTTTCATAGAAAATTACTCAATCTAGTAGACATTTCATGGCATGGTAATATCTTCCTAAACATAGCATTTGGAAGCGTATTCCAAAAAAAAGAAGATGAGCAAATTTGCAAGGTTTGACATAACCCTAGAATACATATTCATAATAAGTGACATTATCTATAGATCTCGCCCAGCTTTTTATGGTGACATGCCAAGCTGCATAATATTCAGGAACGCTGGTGTTAAATTGAAGGCGATGTCGTTCGTTTCGGCCAACGATGTCCGCGAATATATGCCGAAATCCTGCCCCTGAAGGGCCTGCTTCTAAATTTGGCACCTCATAGTGCATATGATTAATTCAAGATAACCTGCTATGACGCAAAATTTTTGATGTAATTTCTATAATTAAACTAGATTGTACTATATTAGTAATATTTAGAACATGAATGTTAAAGCTATAAACTAAGAGAGGTGTAATGCGATACCTTATAAGCCATACAATAGGAGAATTAGCTTTCAACTAACTTTGGAAATGCTATTGCGAATAGCGTAGCCATCCGGCTAATAATGCAAGCATACAGTGCTAACACTAGTATTTTTGCAATAGCTGAAGTTATGTCGAAGAGACGTTACCAAGTTGTAGCATTTATCGCATTCTATTACCAATATTGTTGGGTCTAGTTTCACTATCTCTGGTCAAGAATGCATTCAAACATCCTATAAAAAAGCTGTAAACTAAAGCGAACACAACTCAGACTGTTATTAGTACCGACCTGACTATGATATCCGAGTTACCTAAGATCCAATATACGGACAGTTCCAATTTCTGTAGTAAATAGATGTGTGTATTTAGTAGAATACTTAGACGGTAAAAACAAAGTTTGACAAGTAATATATGTACGAACAATGTTGCTCAACACGATTTTTTGTCAAAACAAAAAAAAAAGCAAAAGAGTAGCTTCGCCCGGTTTCGATCCGGGGATCTTTGGGTTATGAGCCCAACGCCATTCCTCTTGGCCACGAAGCTGTGAACAGCTGTACTATTTGATTGTGAAGATGTTGTGAGTAAGCCTAATTATATTCGACTGTTTATGAACAAAGAAAATTTTACTTACATCATCAATCGACAGTTTTTAAACTGATTGACAGTTGGTTTTTTATAAATCAATAGCGTCTTTATGATAATGGCTCTAATATGACACTTTTACTATCTTATACATTTTTTCACTATCTCATATGGCATCCCTTTATCATGAAATGTCTATTATCGGTAAGCTATGTCCGTAATATACTGTTTGAGGCTGGTAAACTATGCACCGATTATATTATGTTTCTGTGATTAAAAATATCTTTTTCCGTGTGTGATGACTTGATCTAGTTAGCTACTCTCGACTCCCTAGCGACTAACTCAGTATGTTCAGCCCCTGCACCTCTATTTCAATAATAAGTAAATGAACCTTGTATAAAATCAACAGCTTATATGAGCTATATAGAATAATTGTTTATATAAGATTCAACTGTTTATCGTTTCAATACAGGTGCTGAGCATGCATCCTCAACTATTGGACAAGTCCAGGATAGCTTAATGCTCAAGAATGTGACTGACAAAAAGAACGAAGAAGCAAATAAATAAAGTAGCATATATAGGCAGTCGAATATTATTCCTTTGTAATATAAAACAAAATGTACATTGATCATCAACACGATATTTTGCAAAAGTCTATATACTGTTCACCACTGTCCGCATTTTTTCACCGTCCTCCTATTACTTATATACATCTTCGTACCTAACGACTAAAAGGTTTTGAATGAAAGTATGTTCAGCACCTGTATCCAAATTCCAACAATAATGTAGTGTAATATAATAATTAAGAGCTGTATTCATATATTCTAAAGAAAAAATTAAAATACTCATCATCCAAGGAGCTTTTCATTATTTCATTACCATTGTTGGAAATCTCTAGACAACATGGAAACAAATGACTTCAATGATAAGTTACAACTTCCTGTGAAGACGCTATATGAAGATCATAATAAAAATGATTGGGACATGAAGGTCTCTCAAATGGCCAAGACCGTTTCTTATTCAGCAATGATTTTTCTGGTATATTACGTTATCAATACGCTATTGACGTATCTTGTGTATAGTTATTCAAAAAGGAAAGTCGCTGAGATAGATTATGCTAGGGATCCGTCTGATATGAAAGCTCTAAAGAGTATGAAAGAGCCTATACTTTACGAAAGTACAGTGTCTAAGATCAAGAAAATAATCTGGCTATGTTTCATAATCATGGTGGTATCGTATTTAACATCAATAACATATCACCCGAATTCGTTCCTACCCGATAAGAGAGCTTTGAACTTGAAACAAGCTATTTGGAAAGAAGTTAGTAGCGTAGTGTTAATATTTTGGATTTCCAATACTGGATGGTGTGCTGCAGCAACTTTCTGCCAAATATTGCAGTACCATCTAATTACAGGAATTAGTATGGTTGGTATAATCTCTTCAATGCCTTTCATGAATCAATGTGATAAGCAGCGGGTAGAAAATCCAGATACTCCTGACCACTTGTATGCTGTTGAAAATTTGCAGCATGAGCAACTTATTATTACAGGCAATTAATTTAGGTCTAACGTCTAAGATGTGTTCGATTATGACCTACCAATTTATGACTTATCTATAATGTTACATGGTTTCTGCGGAAGGTAATCCTAGTTGTTGACGTACAAGACGCTATGAGACTTTAGGAAATACTATCAAGCAGGTCTTCGTTGATGAGGATGGCTATTTTAACTATAATGCATAGTTACTTGGTCTTGTAGAGGTATAAAGACGCCACATAGCAGAGACCATATGTTAAAGTCCGATAAACAGTGGGGCTAGTAATCTTGTATATGAATTTGAGCAGACCAGCTAAGCTTATGTGTTAGCTAGTTAAATAGCTAATTTGAATGTAATATGTCCCTTTTAGCTGCAGAATTAACGTTAGGTTTGGTATGAGTAGAGATATCCATAGGAAATTTGACGACATACGACACTATATGCCGATATTGAAATGTTAAGTTGGTAGTTGATACGTATAATGCTCAAAATTACCATAGAAAACTGAAATAAGGGCGATAGGTTTTAGCGTATGAGTAAATGTTAATATTATGTAACTGAATATGCATGCATGCACAAGATCTGGACGGTTAGGCCTAACTGAGAGCAAATATGAAGATATAAATTATCAAGACATATTACGATATTTCTCAAGAAAGCTTTAGTTGTTCTAGCAGTTTGTCCAAATCTTCTTACTATAAGAAATATTGATGGACTTAGTGAAGCGTTTTTATTATCTAACAGTATATCTTATTGAATTATTATTATTGGTATCATTCCTTTAATGTAGAACTTTGTAGAATTGACATATAATAAGAGACATCTCCAACAACCGTCACTACAATGACTTTGCTGGGAGTAACAAAAAGATGCATTTTTTGAAACCAACACGGAAATGTATCTGCGCAAGTAATTATTCGTCGAAATCTAGGAGTATCTTAATATACTACTTATCTCAATGATTGATAACATAATCGCTTACTGTGCGCGCTACCATTCCTGGTTTATCTACGGAAAGGGAAGTAGTTGTGGCTCAACCGACTACTAATGTGGATGTAAGACTGAAATATCCCTAAGCTATAGGTAATTCAAAATTTTCCATGAAGGCCTTAAATTGATGGGATATTAAGCCACCCTGATATCTACAAAAACCATGGATGGACAAAACAACTAAAGCTCAAGAACACTTTTAAATACACCTTCAAACTCTTTACACAATTAACGAGAGACGTATGTGTCCTAGAAATTGGTATCTATCGAGGATAAATATTTTTCAGTATATTCTTTTACATCTGTATCTCCTTAGATTGGAAGAATACGAATGAGTGTCATAACCCACCAACATACTTAAAAGTTTTGTTCTTATTTCTTATAAGTCAACGATAAACATAACCATCAGCAAGATAACTTTGTACTTTACATAAACGCTAGGAAAGCTCATAAACTAATAATAGAATGACGCCAGTCTGACTTGACAGTCGTTTGTTTTCACTGGTAGTGTGACCCTTTATATGAAAATTTGTAAAATAAAAACAATATTGTGAACCAACGATTATGAGGGGAAATATACCACATTTTACTGAACTTAGCTACGTATACCTGTTGATATACTAACTATAACCATCGAACATCTATCTAGCCTTCCTAACGTCTGAAACGAACAATAGTACAGCTGGATGTTAATTTTACGATTATCCTGCAACTAAGCTATAATTACATTGAATACCTCGCTATAAATCCTGAAACAATCAATGTAATATAATAAAGAATATAATTAACAATAAATATTGTACAGTAAGTATCTAATCTAATTACAGGAATCATAAGGTTGAGAGAGGGGTATATGTTATCTAATTACGCGTAATTGTATCTTGATTGATTTTCTAATAATCCGAATGATTGCTCCTAGACTGAGTAAAATGCTAAGAATACCCATAACTGCAGAAGCGGCGACTTGAGGAGTAGAAGGCGTTTCCAGGCATTCAATGTACTGCCTGCCTAGTGGGGGACCTAGACTGAGTAGGGCTATGCAGAATTTAGAATCCGGGGTGAGTGGATCGGGTGGTGGGTCTTTCAAGATGCTTAAGTCTATTTCTACAGGTAAATCATCAAATGGTGAATTTGCATTGCCACCCCTTTCTCCATTTCCTACTGGAAGATTGCTGAGTTGTCTTTTGCTGTATATGGCGCTGCTGTCGTCGGACGAGTGGGGGCTATGGTCTTCCTCCTGTGTATTCTCTATCGTTGGAGCCATCGTTGGTGTTTCTGTTCAAGAATGGCCTACATACCGAAGATAGTAGTAACTCAAATATGACACACATTCCAGTGACATAGTTGAGTTTTCGCGTCGACGTCCTTGGGGAATATAAACCAGATATTTAATGATAGCTCTACTATAATTCTTGTCATAATTATAGTTATTCTTTGTATGGTGTAGAATCTATAGACTCTCCTTCCCTGACCATCACCACGTAGACAGAGGATGAACTCAATATTGATACCAATTATTTATTTAGTTTTGCTGATAGTACCTTTGTCTTTATTCAGTAAAATCTATAGAAATTCTAAAGTAAAATCCTCAATCGATCTCATCTCTGACAGCTGGTTTGAACCACACATCGAGAGATCTGTATATATTACACTCCTACAACAAGAGAACACAGAGGAAATAGTCTTAAAGTGTGCATTGATCCGTAGAGCAGTCGAGGATGTCAAGAGAATATGGAAGATGAGGGATGACAAGGTTGCATTAGTTACTCTCATACAGAGAGGACAAGTCGGTGACCAGCTTCTCCAACAAATTCAAGCTGCAGAAAAGGAACTCGAAAGTGAAATCGTCGAAGTCGTCAGTGAGGCCAACACATTCAGAATGGGATGGGGACAGGGTATATTCCAATCAGCATCCGAAATCGCACAGCATGATAAGATGAAATCTACGCATAAATCTATTGATTCATTTGTTTTGACTACAGAATAAATATTTCATTATACAATCAACCAAAGCTAATAGAATGATCCACGTCCTCTACCACGGTATGGTCTACCGCGGAATCCGCCTCTTCCTCTACCTCTACCTCTGGCGCGTTTCAGAGCGAAGAAAGGCACATTCTTTCTCTTTGCTAGGATAACGCGTTAGACACATCATAGAATAGACTAGATGGTATACTTACCAACAACTTTTATTAATCTACCCTTGAATAAACTCTCATTAAGTGCAGATGCGTTCTCAACTAATGATGGCTCTGCGAATTCGATATATGCGTATCCTTTTGGATGACCAGTGAATTTATCACATAAGATTGTAACGCGGTTTATTGTACCACATGCAGCAAAGTGTTTTTGTAAATCCTCTGGAGTTGCGCTGTAATCGACCTATAACCTAATGTGAGACTATGACGGCGTTCAAGGCAAGACTGACGTTACCAACGTAAACTGATCTACCGTCGACATCTTCGCTCGATTCCTGCATCATTTCTGCGTCTTGTCCCTCGAATGTCGACTGTTCTTGTGATTCTAGTTGTTGTGGTTGTTGTTGTTGGTCTTCCTCTGGCTTTTGTTCGACGTTCTCTTGTACTTCACGCAATCTGGCTGCTTCTTCTTCCATTTGCTTAACCCGTTCCTTCATTGCTGCAATTTCCTATGAAGTATTCTATTAGAAGATCCATAAGCTAGGAAATCAGCTATACACACCTTATCTTCGTCATCCTCCTCAAATGTTGGCTCCTCATTCGTTGGATTGTTGTAGTCATTGCTGTCTGCCATTTTCGTTATCTTACTGGGTGGTTGTAAGCAATCAAGAAGTCAGAGAACGTCAGATGAGCATTTTGTCGGAATTTTTTATATTTTGTTAGTTAAGCTAGTTGTTATATTCTACATTGGTATCTTCTACCTCCTTTCTCCCTATATTCTAGTACTCATGTTGTATTTGATCATATATATAGAGATAATAGTAACCTATTAAAATAATTTATTAATACAAATAGTGAATTCTGCAATTTGGTATTCTGTTTTTACTAGATGGTTATCATGCTCTTGAGGTATTTTCATCTACAATGCTGTTATACGTTACAGGCGGTGATGGAGGTGTGCATCTACGCCATTCGTATCTAGCTAGCTCCTCTGTAGGGGTATCGTGTATTTCATTTGGAGGTGGTGGCATCACTTGTGGAAACTCAATTTCTGTATATTGAGCTTGTCGATAATATGAACCGTGATGTCCAATATATAACCATCTGCTTCTCTTGTATAAGTAAGCTGAGGGATGTGGATTCTCGAAGACAAGCTCTCTATTGACGTGTTGGTTAATGTCGACTTGACAAAGCGGTACGTTTTCAATCAATTCTAACTGCTCTTCGATAGTAATATTCGGACAATTAATAGCTTTCAGTTGTTCAAAGTCCGGATAATGTCTTCTAACACAGCTGAGTACGTCTTGTCCTTCTACATTTGTTCCACTGAAGTTTATATTGACGAGCTCTTTCAATCCACGAAGATATTTTTTGTCTTTGACGAATATATCGACAAATTCGTCATCGGCATATGACAAATCGAGTGTCTGCAACTCTACGCACCGTAGTAAATCATACCTCACGAGTCTTGTTATGCGGCCAAAACGACTATGAGCTAATGAGAGGAATCTCAATCGAGGGTTAAGTTTCCTGAATTGATTTTCAAGATCTGTACAACCTTCTAACTTTAATTTCTTGAGTTTGCATGTTCGTATCTTACATATAAATGTATTCACTCGTACTAGATGAAGTTCCTCCAATTCATCCATCGTACTTACGGGAAAGCCTCTGACTTGGTATGTACATGTTGAAAAGAACATCTGATCGGTTGAATTGATAATAGTGAATGATTTGAGATTATTGAATAGACTCGTTACTGCCAAAACAGTACCCGATAAACCTGAACGATTGGCTCGAAAATGTTGACTGTTAAAGCCTCGTGGACATTTATCTGTATATTCTAACTTGAGATTCTTACAGTTCGTTATCACGTCATATGTGTCTCGTTCGATAGTGACATTTTTCAAGGATAAACGCTTACATGATCTTGTATTTCTAGAGTATAAACAGATCACGGCGTATTGAGGTACTAACGAGTTATCCCACGTGTTATCAATGCTTATTTCCTCCGCTTCGACTGGAATATGAGGTCTAAAATCTTGACATAGACCAATCAATGATAGATTCTTCAATGGTCTTGAGTCGTTGATTAAACTGAAGAGACCTGTGTTGTAAAGTTGCGTGAAACCTGTATTAGAGAATACATCGAGTTTTAACCTATCAATGTTGTTGCTATTGCTTCTCATTTGATTAAAGTGGAATTTTCTAAGTGTTCTGGCTATATTATTCCTCACTTCAAGTGTCAGAGCTGAAAAAGCTGTATAACATTGGTATCAATGTCGTCATATAAGTGTATGAACCTACACCTGGAATACAACTTCACAATGCTAGCTAAATACCTATTCACCTGTGCTAATGTATGGCCAATATCGTATATACCGATCTCGTGTGCGCTGTCAATAATCTGCATCAGTATATCTGGGTTCATATCCCCGAGTGAAGGTTTAATTGTTACTTCCATGCGCTGCTTTGTTCTAGCCTTACGTCTATACCCTTCCTTTCGTCTAGACTTGCGTTTTCGTGTCATTTAAAGATCGTCGTCGAGAAGGAAGAGTGTTTGTTTGTAAATTGAGCTCTTTGTTTCCTACAGCCATCGTCTGACAGCCAAATGGGCGTAGATATTGTCGACGCCGTCCTAAACACCTACCGTAAGCTGCCAAAGCGAGCTCATCCTGGTGTACGTCCAAATGGCAGTTTAGAATGTAGGTCGATTTAGTTTAGATCACAGATGGTGACATAACTAGGGTCTATTCTCGCAGGATTCGTAATTGAATACAATGGGATCTTTGAATGTGTAGCTATTGGAATAGGTGTGAAATGTCTATCAGCGATTAAGATACCATTACAGGGCGATGTGAGTCACTGGCTTGCCAACGAGAACCCATTTGACACTAGAAGATGGTACATGACTGTCACGCTGAAATACTCGCCAAAAGGGCTTTTATTCGCTATTTGTTAAACGAAATGATGAACATAAACAAAGGTGACCAGTCACGCTATCTTACACTCCAGGAAGGAAAGTATAGACTCAACGAGGGTGTTAAACTACATATGTATATCTCTGCCCTCCCATGTGGAGACGCTTCGATGATTTACACCGCCGATCATCAGAATGACGATGAGGCAGCCCTCTATAGCGCGATACCGAGCCTATCGGGAGCTTCAAATGAACATACAGACTTGGTAAGAGGGCGGATGAACTACTCACGGGTTGGAGCGATACGTACGAAACCAGGTATGCCTCTTTTGTTCGTTGTAGTCAGACTCTCACCCAAAGCAGGACGTGCAGATGCTTCGTCAACTTCTAGTTTGAGCTGTTCTGATAAGTTGGCTACATTATGCTTGCTTGGTGTACAGGGAGGTTTACTCGCGAACATAATCGACCCAATATACATAGACAAGATCATTATTGGCGGTGTGTTCGATAATCGCGAGAAATACTTGTCAGAGTGTCACAGAGCTCTTTACACGCGTTTAGAAGCAAGTTTGTCTGGTTGCGTACCTGGTTAGTTATCCTTCTACTTTACTGATAATGTTAACATTCTCAGACACAAAGTATAGATTCCACAAACCTGACATATCATTCACGGATACCCCTTATGAGCATTCAAAGGAACAAGTAGAGTCGAGGGCAGCTGGTGTAGATGTACAGCCGGCAATCGAATGTGGGAATATCGTCGTAAACATAGCTAATCTAATCTTACTCAAGGTGCTAATTATATCGCGAACGACATCCAAAAACCGACAGAAATTGTCGTCAGTGGTCTCAAAAATGGCAATTTCAAGCGTAAAGGTCCTGACACGCCTTATTTTTGGAAATACAGGTATGCGATAAGGTTTATCGCTATATTTTAACCATTTCACCCAGATCACGCCTTTGCAAGCTGGACATTATGCGGGCATACATGTCATTGAATGCTAACCCTGGACCAAGGTGAGTGATAAGAACCATTGTGAGACCTCTTTAATGAAGTTTAGCAATTTAACGTACTACGATGTAAAGAATACAGCAGGATCGTCGGATTATCGTCAAGTTAAGGGTGCAATACGCAGCCATCCATCTTTATTCGCAGGATGGATAATTACAGACAAGAAATACACCATGTTTGACTGTGAAGGTAACCATCGGCTGTGATGTACATCGATTGAAGTGTATTATATAAATATATAGACATTGCATAATTAGAATAGCTATGATAACTAGATAACTAAGGCTGTGGTCTCCAGAACCGCACCGACATATCATCTGAGCAACTAGCCAGCTGGATGGTGTGAGAATTGCATGTTTGAACATAGAGATACTCACGACATCGTCTGCCCAGTCGACAGAACCAACTTCATTGCTCGTTCCATTCGTGCCTTTCGAGTGAAAGAGTTTGACGGCTTTGTCTTGAGATTGTTGCGCGCGCTTTGAGTTAGAGATATCCCAGCTAAAGACCGTACCATTTTTGCTTCCACAACTGAGATACCGTGAGTCTGGAGAGAGAGCCATGCGGACCCAAAAGGAAGCGCAGGTGAGTTCGTCGTCTTTGAGTTGTATGCGTGCCTCTGATGTGAGATTGTTAGTAGGGTATCCATATATACTAGGATGTGTTAGAAATAAAAACAATACACTACTGCACTCACATTGAGTTCGTGCAGAGTGTCCAAAGCCACGATCCATCAGCTGCCAAGTGAGACACACCGTGTGGACGACCATTGTTCTCTGTCATGTCTGGGGTTTCAGATGCTGGTTTAGCAGATTTGGAGGATTTGCCTGATGCCGTGCGTATATCCCAGAGTTTGACCGAACTTCGAATGATTGTTAGTATAATGTTCATGAAAATTAACTTCGTCCTACCCGTTAGCTGAGCCCGCGCTGACGAGTAAGTTATCCTGGTGTTGCAAATACGCGATTGAAGTGACAGACCGTGTCACGCTTCTCCCTATGCTATTACGCTTCCTCAACTCGGAAGCAGATGCATGAGCTTTGTCAATCGTCAGCATTGGATCGATTTCACGTGGACCATCCGTGTGTATGACCGCGCTTTCTTTTTGACAGGACGTCCGCGTATCCCATACCCGAACAGAACCATCTCTGGCAGCACTCGCGAATATTGAGTCTGAGAAGTTACTCCAAGAAAGTGCCTTAATCGATCCAGTGTGTCCGTGGCACGTCCCGACATGTGCTTGCGTCCGCGTATCCCAAATACGTATCTCTTGATCGGCAGATGCCGTGCAGAATTGAGCCGAATCGCAACTGAATTTCAGATCAAAAATCGCATTATCGTGCGCTTCAAGGTATCCAACCAAGCGGCCTGTCTCATGTTAAGGAATAGTGAGATAGGTTTGATGAGGGACTCACGATTTGATCGCTGTTTGGCGCGCGGCTGTGCGTCAAGGAATGAGACTGAGCCTTCCTCGTCACCGACGACTAAAACGGGGGCGCCGGATGTCTGCGTAGATGGTATGAAAGTCGTTGTCAGCGGTGGCGCATAAGTTCTATCAGACAAGCGGCTTTGGAAGGTCATTATGTCTGACCGGCAAGTGTTTCTGAAATTTCGTAGGAAGATTGCCGACATGTCCACTAAAGAGCGTTAGAAGAACATGGCATCCAAGTGAGACGTACAAGCGCGTGTATTTGGTTTTCCGCCTAAACGTATTTGTTTGTAATAGGAATGGAAGCTGGTTGCTGCCTTTGTCCTCCGAATGTAACTCAGTTCATCGCCATCCGACGCGTTATCGATGGATGAAATCCGACTAGTCGAAGTGGAAGTGGCTGATTCTTCGTCAATCGCGCTGTTTTTGCGCTTTTTGGTGTCCTTCGGCGCGAAGAAGTGTGGATCGAACGCGAGCTTTATCTTCACTTTCGGTGCTGGGTTTACGCGTACATTTTGTGATGTTGACGGACTCGAGCTACTGCTATCCTTGTCTGCAGCTGTGGATATTGGTGATGAGGGTATATTGCTCGTGTGTTCTCTCAGACCGCGTGTTTGAGTAGATTTAGTCCCTGAATTTATCATGTTTGAAGGACTATATTGAATTGTATTGAAATGCAGCTTATCCGTCTGCTATGTTGCGTCGTTTTCGGTAATTTCTCGCTTTAAACACCGTCGTTGAGAGGAAACGCGTGAATGGGAGAAGAGAAGAAAAGTGAGGATAGAAACGTAGCTTCTGAAGAAGTATTAGAAAGTGAGTTTATGTATTACTACTGATTGTGCACTCATACCCGCCCTACAGATCTCTTTGAGTTATCCCAGACACTGAACACAGGATTATCTAAGGAGACACTCTCTAATAGCTTAGAACTGATAGACGATGGTTTAGATCCGTCTACTTTGGCTGTGAGCGGTCTTTGTGTGATGAAATAGCATCTAATTGAGGTCATAGGACGTTATACTAGCACTTAGAGATGGGGAAGATCAATAAGATGGTGATACTCTATGATATATCGCATAGTTCTACACAAACACGCTTCTTGTACTCTAACCACCATATTATGGCTGCCATATATCACTTATACCTTCTTAACCACGAGGATACGCCGATTTTTAAGGATACATACACTTCCACTCGCTTTACGACCTCCGCTGAACCACTTAGTAGCCCAGCGAACGCAGCATCACCGACGTTCAACGATATGATATCTGCGTTGGTCGGTACACACAACAGACGTACGAGCTTGCCTATGAATGGCGAACAGGGGGGCGAATTCCACCAAGATGTAATGGATCTAGTTGCACATGCTTCGCTGGACGTCATCGAGGATGTACAGAGTAAATCGAACAATATGTAAGCAGACAGGTTGTAAAAATAGCCATATATCTCATTGAGAATACGCAGGTATCACAAATGCGTCGACAAGTTCAACGGATGGTCTATTTCAGCTTTTGTAACGCCTTCTAGTGAGTTGTTTTTACGAAATTGCGACAGCATCCTCATGTAGCACAGGTACACGATTTGTTTTGCTGCATCAAGTCAAGAACGACGATAACATTCGCCTGTTCTTCCAAGAATGCTGGGAAGCGTATCTCAAGGTTGGTACATCATTGAAAAGCTCGACGACTTCTCATTAACCATCCAGACACTCTTAAATCCATTCTACACCTCAACCGATGCTATCAGAGCGCCAGGATTTCAAGACAAACTCGTGAAATCGGCGAGAAAATACTTATAGAGAGAAGATTCAGTTATTGTTGTATTTATATTCTATTACACGTCCTTAATCCTTTATTGAGCAGCTTCTTGGGTCTGGGTGAGCACTTCAACCATACCAAGACCGAGAGCTGAGTTGATTGTGACCCAACCTGAAGAAGAGTTAGATATGAGAAAGCTGGCAAATAGAACACATACTGGCAAACCACCATCCTTCTTCTTTGACGATTGTTTTGAAGCATTCAAACCAACCCTTGTATGGCTTTGGACGGAGTGGGACGACTAGAGGATGTTAGAGTGAAACCGATAAATAGGATACCTACCAGAGTGGATTTCTTCATCCTTGCCAACGTATTGAGCACATAATCTAGCCATGACGAGCGATTGGGTGAGGTTTACGACGATACTAGCAAATCTGACTGGTAAACCGAAGTAGCTGTCAGGAGGCAAGAGAGCGAGGAAGCCAGAGCTGACGAGACTAACACCTGTGCTTATCAAGCTAGTTTGTAACAAAGAAGGCAACAAGTGAGCGTAAAGGGCAGTAGGGTCGTTTCTCTCGGTTTTGCTGAAAAGCTCAATAGTTGGTCTTGAGGAAGGCAAAAGAGCAGCTCTAGTCATAGCAACCTTGAAAGGCAAGAACAAGGCATCCAATCCGAGTGTAGCGACGAAAGACAAGGCAAAGGCGCCTGGTGCGTAGGCTAACAAGATTGAAGTTGGACCGATGCTGACGTTAAGTCTACCGTATGGGAGGATAGGCTGAAGGAGGAGTGCTAAACCGTAGTCTGCTAATGCAAATAGTCTCTCTGACGCGATTCTAGCTACGGCGAGTCTAACGATTGGCTTGAGGATGTCCTTTGTGACGTATGTCTTTATGTTAGGCCAGCTAGCCCTTGATTCAGTTGATGATTGTCCAATTGGCTTGTAGAAACTCTCTACCCTGGTGCAGGCGATATTTGGGAGCATGGAAAGCCCCAATCCAGCGACACCCAAACCCAATCCAACGGTTGCCATACCAAAATCTCCAATAGTCGGCGTCTCCACGGCTGTGGCTGTACTTTCTGACATTTTTGTTCTTCGAAGTTCAGAAACAAGAGTTCTTCCACAACGTCATTATGGGAAGTCACCCTTCTGGGAAAAAGATAAAAGCAAAATATTCATCAGAAGCACGTGCGTTGACCTTCTATATTGAGCGTTTCTAATCAACTACTAGCATTCATTTCCTATGGTCCAACTTACTTAGCCCAACATCTACCGCGGCCATACAACAAGGTAGACCCTCTAAACCCGTTATCGGAGGACGCAGACAGCTCTTCGGGAGACTTTAGGCTCGCTGAAACCGCCCAGATGCTCATCCCCTGGCGAGCTGCAGTCGATATTTCCCGGCGAGCGAACCTTTTCCCATACGATAAGGACGTCGATCAACCAAGCACCAACAAAGACGACCTGAGGAACTGGCTTGAGGCATTCTCCAATCACGCTTGGAGAAGGCTCCCAGATCAGTGAGTGGGCTACATCATCGTCTTCTTATCTAAATAGTGTAGCGAGGGAATTGAATATCTCCCCCAACAGCCTCCTATAAAGCTTTCAGCTGGTACTCTGCACTCGCAGAAGGACTACACCTTCGATAGATTCACCCATGTCTCGCTCGAAGAAATATCGTCATCGCCAGGCTGCATATTCAATGCAGGTGGTCCAGTAATAGCCCTCGATTGGTGCAAGACGCGTAGATTATCTCACCGTTAGTCAATCTTTCGTCCGTAGACTACCCACTGACACCAGGAAGCACTCAAGAAGTCATACGTTGCAATCTCAACCTCATCCAGCAACCAGTCTGTCAATGGAATAGGCGCACAGGATCTCAAATCCTATAAATCATCTATCCAGATATGGGGGCATCTGCCTACTCATATCCCAGATCCTGCTCAACCACAGAACATAGTTTCAGCCAAAGCTCAGTTGCTCGCTGTCCTATGTACAAACAAAGGACTGCCTATTGACCTCAAGTTCGCGCCTACAGATGCGCCTGATATGGAGTATGATGATCCTTCTCATTGCACTGCTGGTGCTCTAGCTGTTACATTCAACAATGGCGAGGTCGATGTCGCTGTTCTACCTGATTTCGACTTATTGAGGTCTTTCTACGGTGCCTCAGATGACGAAGCTCTTTATCGTGAGTTATGAGTTTCTAAATACTCAGAGTTAACCCGAAATAGTCGATTTTATTCCGACACTCTCGATCGAAAAACCAAAAACAAAAGGGTTATCATTAGAATGGGCCAGCTCAAATAGACTAGCCGTTGGTTTCTCAAATGGTGAGTTTATTCTCGTTTCATTCTTCAGCTGACTGACAATCATGGAGGTTGTCTTGGAGTTTACGATGTTAGGAATCCAATTCGGAAGAGACAATCGTCTGTTCGCCCACAGTCCTACTTTCCAGTACACCAAGCTGGTGTAAGTGGTATCGCATGGGTCGCTATACCCGAACATAACTCTAAAACTCTTGGCCTCAGGGTTGATAAGGACCTGACGCAGCTGGTGACATCAGGTTATGACGGAAGTATATTCATCAGTGATCTGCGAATAGCCGGCAGTGGAAACAATGGTGGAACAAGTATGTTTGATCATAGTAGAAGTGCGTTATGTTGTATGATGACGAAAAGAAACACTCATGTTAAATAGGTCTGGTATATAGTATCAGCTATCACATATTTGCTAGCAGCATTGTTACTACAAATTTCGACGATAATATCCAGCTTATTGGCTTGTTGGGAACTGATTACAAGCGCGCCAGCAACTTTGCTGAATTCAGATCGCCAGTATGGGTTAGTTATGAGCTCTAAGAACGCCATCAAAGCTAACGAGGATGCTAGAATATAGCTACATCTACTTGTCATCCATTTGTCGCTATATGTGGTGCGAATGGACATGTGGAAATCAATAACCCGGTAGCAGTCATGGAATCTCGCTACAAGCGTAAGAACGTGAGTCGAATCGATTATTAGGCATGTCGGCTAAGAAGATACAGATTAATTTCTCAACTGATGTTTACGGGATTGAGTATGGCAGATCGGAAGACAAATACAGGATGATCGACAACCTCAGTCCAGCAGACAACAAGCTAGGGGCTACGAAAGAGAAGGCAAAACCTACTAAGAAAGAAATTGAGCGTGAGGAGCTAGGGAAATACGCGTCAGCTTTCCCGACAGAATCTGGTGTCAAATGTTTAGCGTGGAATCCAGATGTTAACAGGTCCGCCGTACTAGCGTCTGGGATGCTCAGTGGGTTGGTACGCATCGATGAGCTCTGGTATTATGAATTTTAAATTATTGTACTATTAATACAGAAATTGTCTTTATCAGTGGCACGGCCATCGTCAATCGTCATGAAGAAGTAAATCTCAGGGTAATTCTAAATAATAGCTGACGACTTTTAGTACGACTAGATTTGGTATAGTTTTAGCTATCAGTTGCGTGTTCTTCGTGTCTGAATTAGTCGGTGAGTACAGTCTAACATATGATTTTGAACTAAAGGAGGAATGTAGTCGGATTGAAGACACGGTCATTAGCATTGATTGCAGACTCCTGTGCGTTATCGAATAGCTTCCTATAGCATATCTCATAGCCTATTTATAGTCCACTACCTTTCGGATCTAGTAGCATAGTGAGTAAAACTTTTTTTTCTCTAGTGCAACACAGCTAATGACTTTATAGTATCATTGCATTCACAGCTGCATACGTTAGTCCACCTCCCTGCATCATTTCATCATGTCGGCTCACATGCCAAACCTTAGCTACGCGAACACGGCAAGAGATTACCTGGCTGGACATATGGATGGCACAGAGCTGAGTATGTCTTGCCGTCTACCTGCGTACTTCCTAGTTAACGCTCGCTGCAGACTCGTTGGTGCATTCTTTAATGGTGTTTTCCTCTTAGGATTGGCATTATCAATCTTTTTGCAATCAATTGAACGTTTCTTTAACCCAGAAACTGTAGACCAACCATTGGCTGTTATTGTTTTGGGTGCTGTCGGTTTGGCACTCAACATTGTCTCTGCAGCTTTCGTACACGATCATCATGGACACAGCCATGGACATAGCCACTCTAAAGGTCATGACCACAAGCACGGTGATGAAGAAGGTGATGACGAAGAGAATGCCGGTTTACTCTCCAGACACTCCCACGATGGACACAATCACGATGATGAACATAACGAAGTACACCCAGATAGCGAATCAGAGAATCTCCATCAGATGCATAACCACGTAAGATTACCACCACCGATTGATCCACATGGTGACCTCGGTATGTTCGGTGTATTCATTCATGTTGTTGGAGACGCAATCAACAATATCGGTGTTATCATAGTCGGTTATCTTATTTACCACCTTAAATCAGCAAACAAATACTACGCTGATCCTGCAGCTAGTTTAATAATCGCAATAATAATTTTCGCATCTGCTATCCCATTGACTTTGAGAACCGCAAGAATTTTACTCGAGGTCGCACCAAAGTACTTAGATATGCAGGCTATCGAGAGTGATTTACTCAGCTTACCAAACGTTCTGAGCATTCATGACCATCATATCTGGCATCTTTCACAATCTGATTTATTGGCAACATTGCATGTACGTGTACCATCAACGCTCAGCTTAGTAGAGTGGCATCAAGTCGAAAGAGAGATGAGACAGTGCTTGGTTGGATTCGGTATCAACCACGTGACGATTGAGGTTGAAGCCAACGATGTGATCTCAAGAGGATGTTCAGAAGGGCAAATTACACGCCAGAATTCGATTTGTTCAATAAACAACTAAAGCAGCTTAAGTTATTAATTATACTTTTTATATAATGACACATATGTTTCTGATATTCCACGTGGCTGCTAGTGTGTATGTTCTCATGAACTAAAGTTGTAAAGCTATCATGCAGACTAAAGTATCCCATGACGGCTCTGCCGACTAGATAATAAATGCCAAACCGGAAAAGAAAACCGGGCGAATGAGAGTAGTATAATTTAATATGAGAAATGAGAAATGAGAATGAATGAATAAATGAATTGACTAAATAACTGATTCATGCCCCTTATATTTATCACATTTATCACGTGACAGTTTGTTATGTTTAAATTCCTACCCCGCTTCTTGTCTCCACACAATTTAAATCTGAACAACGATGACGGCGACGCTGATTGAAACCCAAGCTAAAACTAGCTGGTTATTTAATAGCAGGCGTTTAAGAGTCTTATTTTGCGCTATTTTACTTTCCCTCCTTTGGTTCTTCTTAGATGATTACAGCAGGGAAGAGGACAGTGCGACCTATAGGGCATCTATCGCTGCTATTCCACAAGCGAGAACTCTCTCACAACATAAAATAGTTGATAGCAACAGCTGTCAGGACCCTTACAGCAAATTCGGGAGGTTACAGGTGGACCTGCAGACGAAACAGGAAAATGTCTGGATACCCTACGACAAAGACTGCCAACCGCCGAGGCTGATGGCTAGCCTCCTTAATAACTTAGACCTCGACAATCATTGGTCTCCAGCCTCTTCTCCTTCTACTCACAGTCAGGATTTCGAAGACATCTCTTTCGTCAAAAACAAGACTGTTCTGGTAGTTGGAGATAGCATCGCAAGAGAAACAGTCAGATACTTCTGTGAACTCCTTGGAGAGGACGTTGTCAACCTCAATGACGACCACCCTTGGTCACCTTTTAAAGAATACACGAGCGGTGAGAGAACAAGACGGCGAGCACCACGCGAGAGTAGCTTACCAAACGTCTGTTATATACCCTCAATTGATTTCATGATCATACAAATGTTCCATTTCGGTTTAGACCAGGAAGAATTCTTCAAAGACAAGGAACAATATAATCCACCAAACAACTTCGAAGATAGACTTAAAGTACATGGAAGAGATGTCTTCGATTATATCCACAATGACAAGAACCCACCTGAAATGTTCGAAGGTGCCGTACCACGCAAAACACCAAAACCGGACTTGGTTGAAGTGAGCTCTACGCTTTGGGATCTCGCACGTTTTGCAAAGATTGATATAAATAAAAATACCTCAACATTAACAGATTTGGAAGAAGATAGATTAGATTTCTATATGAATAGAATGACGGACGTTTTGGATACGACACTTGAAGAGTTTCCGGATTCACAGCTGGTCTGGCGTACGTCTCACTATCCTTCAGATTGTAACAATAATAAACTCGACTGGATTGGAAGGGATTTAGCTAGACTTGAGCAAGAGCGAGAACATCAAAATAAACCCTACTTTCATTCAAATAGGTTGTTTCAACTTGAGCAAGCTACTAGGCATGTTCTCAGTCAACCAGATTATCAAGACCAAGTGAGAATCAACGAATGGGGACATCTCATGTGAGTGAAAACTAATTGATGTAGGAAATTTCCTAATAAAACTACAGGTTTGGTCAACATGCTCACCAAATAGATCAATTACACCCATCGATGCTTCCAGGAGGGTGGCTATGGGGAGATACCATGCTTTACGAGCTCAGAAGGGCTGTTGAATTAGCCTCATACTATTAAGTATGAAACATAACACAAGGGCAGGTCCCTAGTGCAGTTTTAAATTATACTTGTCGAGCTTACTATTACTCTTCAAATGTACCGTAATTTGTACTGAAATTGTTGTATAATAAAATGAAATTACAATGAATAACTAGTAACTAGTTTTAAATATTTTGAATGTCTATATTAATCCGATTCGTTGGCAATCTTACGCAATGTACTAAACTCTTGTGATCCAGTTGCTTTACACATTTTGAAGAATCTTGAAGTTGTCTGCGAAAGTAACTCAGATGGTGATGCAAGTTCGACTATATTTCCATTGTCCATAACTGCAATCAAATCGTAATCTATAACCGTACGCAATCTATGAGCAATCGTGAATATAGTCGATTGACCGAATTCTTCACGTATTGTGCGTTGAATTAATTCATCAGTTTTGTAGTCAACTGCTGATGTTGACTCGTCAAAGATGATAACCTTGCTACGATTGAGGATTGCCTTCGTTATAACGAGTAATTGACGTTCACCAGAACTGAAGTTTTGACCATTCTCATCTACCTTGGTATTCAAATTGACGAACACATTCTTATTTTCCTTTTTGTCGTTGTCTTGGTCATCAATGAGGTGAACACGACGAAGCGCTTCTAAGATTTCTTCATCACTGAATTGGTTGTAGAGATCAAGAGCCTCCCTTAATGTACCAGACATAATAGTTGGATCTATATAGATGAGCATCATAGTTCAATACGCCAGTTCTACTCACCTTGTGGAACTATCTGTAACCTTGAGCGTAAGTCTGTAAGACCAATAGTCGAGACGTCAATACCATCAATAGTGAGTTTTCCAGAAGCTGCCTCAGTGAATCTAAAGAACGCACTGGCGAGAGTAGACTGTAGTATTTTTGTTAGTGATTTCCCAGTAATTGAATAAACTAACCTTTCCACAACCAGTTGGACCAACGATACCAACCTTGGACTTACCAGGTACCTTGAGGTTTATATCCTTCAATACGAGCGGTAACTCAGGTGCGTATGCCAAGTTAAAGTTCTCGAATTGAACCTCACCAACGTCTGGCCAAGTAGCTGGTGGGCGTGGCTCAACGTACTCATCTGCCTCGGATGGTAACTCTGAGTATTCTTTGACACGCTCAAGTGCAACCATGGATTGCTCAAGCGATGTGAGACGTCTTACAGCTAAGATGAGATTCTGGGACACAGTCATAGCGAATGCCAATGCGAAACCTGCTTTACTTGCACTTATGTTACCCTTTGCGACAATAACAAGTGCAGTGCAACCAATTAAACAGGAACTGAAAAAGTTGAATCTACCACTGAGCCATCTTGATAATGTCCAAAGCCAGTACCATGGCTTGTTTGAGTTATCGATCTTCTCAAGCATCTCTGACATTTTGAGACCATTACCGAACGCACGGATAGTAGCTACACCAGATATAGTCTCGGCGTATAAACTGTAGACAGGAGATTTATAAACAGATTCAATTCTTCTCAGCTCGCGTGAAGCGGTGTTATACATTTTTCCAACTTGGTAGTAAAGTACTGAGAGGAGTCCCAAACCAATTATGGCAGGTATACCACCAATAAGCATAACTGAGGCAAATGAAGCGACAATACCAAGTGCATTAACTATAGAGCGACCGAGGTTGTCCGCCAGAGATGAATCAATACCTTCGAGATCTTTACCAAATCTGTTGAGAAGTCTACCCTTTGAAACCGTATCGTAGAACCTAAGTGGTGCTCTCATGCAGCTCTCAAGCATATTATCGTGGATGATCTGACTTGCTTTGATTGAACCGAGGTAAAGGATAAGCCAGCGGAGAGAACCAACTACGATACCGATCATGATAACAACACCGTAGACAGAGATCCAACGAAGAGTGGATGATTTTGATACAACGCCTCCAACGTAACTATTTGACCATTGTGACAAAATCCAGTTCTCGACCATTGGCGATACTGCTGCCAATACGAACATGGATGTAAACAATGACCAGTACATTCTTCCACCCATGCTCTTGAGTAGTGTGAGATATACATCCTTGCTTACACGTCCGACAGCCCTTGTCTCATCCTGTATAAGCTTACGAGGAGTCTTTTGCTCAATCGTTCCCGAAGATGATGTCTGAGACTTTTCTTGAGAATCTCTCCTTTCCTTGTTTTCGCCTACAGTCTTTTCACTATCGTCGTCAGATCCAGAGCTAAGTTCAGCCTCGTACATTTCCTCCTCATTGTCAATTGTGCTCATTGAAGAGATGAGGTTGGTGTAGAGTTCACTTCCATGGAAGTCTTCAGCTGAGCCAGTGTACATCATTTGACCATTGTCGAATACAATTACATTGTCAGCCGCTTGTCCAACTAGTTGGATATGATGTGAGACCAAAACTACATTACGGTTTTCGAGCAGAGGACCTTTAATACACTTCTCGAATATCCATGCAGAAGTGTGCGAGTCAACAGCAGAGAGAACATCGTCGAGGAGGAGTGTCCTGGCGCGTGAGTAAACTGTTCTTGCAAGTGACACTCTAGCTTTTTGTCCACCAGAAAGGTTAAGGCTAGAACATATTTAGTAAGGAAAGACATTTAAAGAACACTTAACTCACCCTTGTTCACCAATTTCGGTCTCATCTCCATCCTCCATGTAGTTAATATCAGATCTCAATGAACAAGCATCCAAAACTTCGTTATATCTCTTCTCATCGAATGGATGGTAGAACAGGATGTTGTCTTTGATACTTGCATTCATCAACCATGGAACTTGAGGTGCGTAAGCTACCATTGAATCAATGAGCCAATCAGCTTCAGATGGTTTCTCCTTAGGGAAGTTGACCATTGTGTTGAAGTCAGATCTAGGAACTCTGAGTGATCCACCAACAAGGTCAGCTTCACCGAGCAATCCATTCAAGAATAATGTCTTTCCTGAACCAAGCTTACCACAAACGAGTGACAACTGACCAGGTATAGACTCAAAGTCGATGTCATGGAGTGTGAAAACCTCATCAGTACCATTTGTAGGCCATGCAAAAGAAGTTGAGCGGAGAATAATATGACCATCATTACTGATCTGTATGAAGGAGCCTGGATGGCAGACGTTGTCGACATCTTGACTAGATAGATAAGCAGCTATACGACGTACACTGACGAATGTCTGGAGGAATCCAATAAAACATTCAGGAAGACCATTGAGCGCGAATTGCATCTCATTGAATACTGATACACTCGCGAATGCGATCGCAGGTGTCAGTGGAAGACCTCTGTAGAGAGTGTAATGCATAAATGCAGTCAGTGAGACTAAAAATGGTGATGAGTCCCAAATTAAGTTGAATGCAACTTCAATAAGGTAGTTGAGCTTTTGTTGATAGAGTTCAGCTCTTCTTACACCCAATACACGTGACATTATCTGGCGTTCGCTACCAGCTAACTTTATTATCCTAATTGAGGAGAGAATTTCTGTCATTATGCTGGTCCTGCGATCGCGAGCTTCCTAGAGAAAATGTAAGTAAGTGTCTCATCGACATAAAGTAAGTACCCACCATCAGATTGTCTTGAGCTTTAACGACAAATTTACCAGAGTAGTGGTTGAGTGGTAAGAACAAAACGATAACGAGTAATCCAATAAGGGCTGAATGACCAAGCAAAGAGTAAAGGAATATTGATCCCACAATCAACTCGATCGGAGCGTCCATGAGAGTAAATACCATTATGCTAGACTGGCTAATCCTGTCAGCATCGACAGTCATGAGCGTCATTACTTGTGATTTAGACTTGACTTCAATCTCATCCTCTGCCTCATCATTGCTAGATGACGCAGCTGAGATATCTTTTCTCGACATCGTTTTAGCGAAAAGAAGCGAATTTAATTGGGTTCTGATTCTACCGACAAACTGTGTAGCTGCAAATGACCAAACTTGTCCGCTGAAAAGAGATAATACTATTGATGAGAAGAACAGACATGTCGCGTAATACCATTGCCAACTCCTGCTCTTGTTCTCTTCAATAGATGACAAGAGCTTCTTGAGGAATATGGCAGGCGTATAATATAAACTTGCAATAAGAAGGGACAAACTGACAAGCATGCCAATTTGGTATCTGTTTGCCTTGAGGATATTGATGAAGAGAGGCATTGCACTGACTTCAGAATTCTTCGAATATTTTGGAAGTGGGTTGAGTCTTAATGTTCTTCTTATCTTCTCGAAGAGCGCCTTACCGCGTAAGTAAGGTGGTACGAATGGTAGATCGTCAATCGTCATGGACGATGGTCTCTCGTAACCAAATCTAACAATTGGTGTAGCATATGTGAAGAACAATGTGTCGAACATCGATCCGTTAGTCGATTGACAGACTTCCGATGATTTCACTTCACTCTTGTGATCATAGTCAGGGTGATGCAAAAGATCAGGACCTGGCTTTTTAAATATAACGGCAATGAGCATGCCAGCGATTGTAATAAGTGGAACAACGCTCGTGGTCGACTTAGGGTGCAGGTAAATGACAGTATTGGTGAGCAGGCTGAGTGCAGATGAGACGGCAAGCAGATAGTTGAATGAGAAGCTCTGAGTGCCCATATATGCGAGCGCTAAAAATGAAGCTACCTGCAGCCAACCAAGAACACTGAAGCCGACATCGTAACCTTCCATCAAGCCAAAACCGAATTCAGAGCTGTACCATGCTAAACTGAGTACTCCTGAAGAAAACAAGAAGTAATCTAGCATTCTATTACGATGCTTGTAGTTGTTAGGGTTGATTGGTGCATCATTATATACATATTCGTCCTTCGTAGGCAGCGCAACTTTATTAAATTTATGGTTTATGATTAAGCCGCCGAGAGTTGATGCCACCGCTATAGCCGTATTGGCAAATATGCTAGTCAACCCTAGTCGGCTCATGGTGGATAAGGTTCACTGAAGAAATTAAGGTGGGTGGAGGGGTACTCAAGGGACCTTCGCCGGCGGTGTCAATAAATATAGAAATAAACTCGGATGTATTTTGAAAATTTAGTTATCGACAATAATTGATAATATGTCTCAATTTGACTACAGTTGAAGTGCCTAATTCAGGAACTACATGAATTTGAGCATATCCTTCAAGTCGTCATCCAGTTCTTCCAAGCCTAGCTCTTGATCGAGGTTCATGATATCTTCTTTTGTGGCTTCGTCGCCGCAGAGTGCGTCACGAACATCTTTGTACTTCCTCAGCCTCTTCCTATAGAGCGTCTTCCACTTTATAAATTCCGAATCAACCTTCGCGAGCTCCTCAGACGATACCATGTTATTGAGATCTTTACTTTCGTTGATGTACAAATCTAGTTCGATAATGCGTTTCTGTTGTTGTTCGATAAGAGCTGGAAGCTCATTGAAAGCTGGAAGTTTCTTCATTGCATTAATTTCTAGTGCTTTATTAGTGTCACTAAGTGAAATTTAGTTAAGCACACCATTGTCGAAATGACCAATCTGTTCATTGAGGCTTTTGCATTCTTTCGACAGGGTGTCATTATCGACTATCAACGCTTCCTTTTCTTCTGGCGATATGTCATCGTTATCGTCATTTTGATTAGCTACGAAAACCGACTGCTTTCCTGGGAATTCTACATGAGAGAAGAGCTCACAACCAGTGTCACACTCACCATAAGTCTTAGATGTTATCAAGCCTCTCTCAGCGCATACATTCAGGACTTTCTGAGTAGCAAGTTTGCTGACATTCTGACCGAGGTTTGCAGCGATATCAGCTGCATCGGTTTAGTAGAGCTTTAAAAGTGTCACTAATCATCATACTTGCTGAATATGGTCTGTTACGCTTCCTAAGGTACTCAACCACTTTGTTTTCAACTGTATTTTAGCATCGGTAGAGTGTACCTGTATCTACTAGGCACATACGTTCATCATCTCCCATTTTTGATCTTGCCATTGTGCTATCTCTTCGTTCTGTTTATCTCAGATGGTAGTAGCGGGAAGTCTGAAAAAAAAGTGAAATTTGTATTTAATGAGGGTGTATATTACATGCAATAATAAAATGTAAGTGAGTATAGTGTGATGAAGCCTTAAAATTGAAATGAGTGTGGATGTTTGGGTATTCTTGTTACGATATCTCCGCTTATGTTTTGTTACATCTGCAGGTGCAAACTCTCGATATTTTCGCTAGTACTATATAAGGTTTACTTTGCTTCATTTGTATATACTTTGTGCGTATCTTTGCACCTTTATTTGTCTTGCTTATGGATTTCTCGCTTGTGTTTTCGGTTGTCTCTGCTTTCGGCGTCTTCCTGCGACGAATATATCTCTTAGGTTGTGACTCACAGACTGGCAAGCCGTCTTCAATATTATCGTTAGATTTTGACAGTCGCTTATGCTTCGTCGTTCTCGATCTAGACAACGGTGATTTCAAAGGTGATTCTGGGAAAGAGCCAAAATCATCGAGTTTTCCAATAGCCAGTGCTGTATTAGGCTCATAGAAATAATCGCATTCCTCTTTTTTCTTCTTCTTAGTTTTCTCGCTCTTGGAGAATGTCGACTTGTGCGCGATGTTGTACTTTCCGATAGCTATACCGTTGTCGGGGTCAAAAAATCCGAGAACGAGTGACGATGGTGGCTTTTTTAAGTTACGCCCGTTAGAATCTATCGCTGAATCGTCTTGTGTCTCCCTCTTCCTCTGTGGATGTTTACGGGGTTGGCCTGAAACAGTGGCTGCTCTTCTTAGACCGCTGAGGCCACTAGTTTGTGTGCCTTTCTCTGGCGCACTCTCTGTGCTCCTCTTTCCTTCATTTTCACACTCAGGTTGCTCGACTTCCGGCTGAAGCGAACTGAAACTTGATTTCTTTGTTCTTTTAGTAGCGGTGCTTACTGAGCTAAGTGTTTGGGATGCTAAAGACGTCATAGAAACTTTCCTCTTGATTGACGACCAGATGTTTGACTTCCTTTCATTAAGTTGAGTGTCTTGATTTCTCTCCTCCTTCTCGCGGTAGTGGAGCTCTCTGTTTATGTCAAGATTAGCGTACTTCTCTGTAGCGCTCTTTTGTCTAGTTGTCGCCGATCTAGAGAGCAAAGTTGAAGCAATATCAGATGCAGTTCTCTTCTGTGGATTGTCTGTTATAGATTGCTCTTCATCTTGCTTATTCGCGAATATGAAACCAACTAAGGGTGTGAATAATATCCATGTTTATCTAAACTGTACCTACTGTCCTTGTTATCTAATGCTATCGCTGTAATCACGTCGGGTGCGCTAGATGTATATCTGTGTGGCATGATAGCTGTATAACTAAACCGATAATAAACGTCTAAACTAAGAATCTAAATCTTGGCCCAGAAAGTACACGCCTGCCATTGTCGATGAATGCCAGACTGTGGCTGTCAAGATTGTCGTTACATTCCAGACAATAGGGTGATCAACTCAGTAGTAACTGGAATAATTTATGATATAATTTCTGTCTTGAGCTTATACACCTAGAGTCCTTCGTTCTATTCAACAACCAAGTGCTGCTATGTTAGGAGGCGATTTAGATAGCCAAATAGCGCAGCTTAAGAAATGCGAGACAATATCAGAGTCTCAAGTTAAGGAATTGTGCTTAAAAGCTCGTGAAATTCTCGTCGAAGAAGCCAATGTACAATACGTAGATTCACCAGTCACGGTGTGTTTAGCTGCTTATCGCGTGATGAATTACTCAATTTAAACTAGATTTGCGGTGATATACACGGTCAATTCTGGGATCTGATGGAGTTATTCGAAATAGCGGGACAGTGCCCTAGCACGAACTACCTCTTTATGGGTGACTTCGTCGATAGAGGCTTCTACTCCGTTGAAACTTTCTTATTACTTTTAGCACTTAAAGTTCGCTATCCTGATAGAATTACTCTCATACGGGGAAATCACGAATCGAGACAAATTACCCAAGTTTACGGCTTTTATGATGAGTGTTTGAGAAAGTATGGTAATATAAATGTATGGCGATATTGCTGCGAAGTGTTTGATTATCTCTCGCTCGCTGCTATCGTTGATGGTAGGACATTCTGTGTTCATGGAGGTCTCAGTCCGATGATACAGACTATTGATGAGGTTCGTATTCTTTATATACCATAAGCATGTTCACAAATACACCACAGATACGTTCAATCGACAGGAAGCAGGAGGTTCCTCATGACGGTGCGATGTGCGATCTTCTCTGGTCAGATCCGGATGATATAGAGAGTTGGAACATCAGCCCTCGTGGTGCCGGATTTCTATTTGGTGCAGAAGTTGTTCGCCAGTTTGTGCATGCGAATGACCTCGATTTGATAGGTTGGTATCACCACAGATGAACAAGTGCAAAGCTAACAGAATATCCAGCACGTGCTCATCAGCTAGTTCTAGAGGGATATAAAGTAATGTTTGATAATTCGATAGTTACCGTATGGTCTGCGCCAAATTATTGCTACAGGTGAGTAGATAACGCGTTGAAACATTTCCACTAACGAGTAATAGATGCGGTAACGTGGCTAGTGTACTAAATTTAAACGAAAATGGTGAACAGGTATACAAAACCTTTGAAGCAGCACCTCAAGTGAGTTGATTTGTCGTATATGCCAATGCTAACAATCGATCCCTAGGATACCAACACAGTGCCATTTAAAAGGCCAACACCACTGTATTTTCTCTAATATGTTAATGTTATTATACTGCATACTTATAATATATATTAATTGCATACCGATTTGTCTTCTCTCTTGGATTGATACGGTCATGGCTACTCTTATCCCACCACCACGCCGCAAGAAGGCTAAGACTAGTCACGAGGATAGCAGCAACACCGAAAATTCTATAGAAGCTCCATCAGTCGTCGTACAGTTCACATCTGCAGATGATGGATCAAATTTGGGACCAGCGGTGAATCTTCCAGCTGATACGCCCCGTGAAGCATTAGAAGTGTTAGTTAATCAGTTGAAGGGTAGCGTGAGTGTGATTTAATACTCAGAAATGCTCTAACGACCCACAGTCAGACGATCCAGTACCATTCTCATTCCACCTCGACCTTGGGGATGTTAACCAGAACGTAAACCCAGAGGAGCAGAAGCTACAAGTGTCTAGGTTGCCTATTAGTAATAATATACTCACAGACGCACTCTCGCAGAAGAATATAACGACCTTTGGCTTATCTACAGAAGACACGTTTAAAATAATATGCGAACCACAGGCTGTATTTAGAGTCAGACCTGCCACTAGGTGTTCATCTACGCTATCTGGTCACTCCTCGCCGATCCTCTGTGCATCGTTTAGTCCAACGGGAAGAATGCTGGCTACTGGTGGAGGAGACTGTACAGCTCGTTTGTGGGATCTCGATACAGAACTGCCAAAACATACACTCGTCGGTCACCCATCCTTTGTTCTCTGTGTTGAATGGGAACCACGCGAACGAATGCTAGCATCCGGTAGCAAAGACGGTAGTTTGCGTCTCTGGGATCCAAAGACAGGTAGTGCGATTGGTGGTGCTCTCAAGGGACACACTAAGTGGATAACGAGTATAGCATGGGAACCAACACACCTCAACGCGAAGAACCCAAGATTTGCAACCTCATCCAAAGATGCAACCGTCAAGGTTTGGTCTAGCGACACTCGTAGATTGGAGTACACTCTTGGTGGACATACAGGTTCTGTCAATATCGTCAAGTGGAGCGGTGAAAATGTCCTCTATACCGCTAGTCAAGACCGGTCAATAAAGGTATGGAGCAGCGATGGAAAGCTTATTAGGTCATTGAATGAGCATGCTCATTGGGTCAACACTCTAGCATTATCGACGGATTTCGTTCTTCGGACTGGTCCATTCGACTGGCGGGGCTCTAAGCCAAACTCAGATGAGGAGGCTATGGCTATGGCCAAAGAGAGATATGACAGCCTTGTAAAGAGGGCTCCAGAACTTGTTATTAGTGGCTCAGATGATCACACTCTCTATTTGTGGTCACCACTCGCACAGAAAAAGAGCATTGCAAGATTAACGGGACACCAGAAGCAGGTCAACCACGTTGTATTCTCTCCAGATTCTAGATATATTGCTTCAGCTAGTTTCGACAACGGTATCAAACTTTGGGATGGTCGTACAGGAAAATTCATTGCCAGTTTAAGAGGACACGTCGCACCAGTTTATCGTATTGCTTGGTCAGCTGATAGTCGTATGCTCATATCAGCTTCTAAGGATTCTACACTTAAGGTTGGTGCCATTGTTAGTACATCTCAAAAACTAACAAATTGTTACAGATTTGGGATCTCAAGACTAACAAGATCAGAGTAGATCTGCCTGGTCACACAGATGAGGTGTATTGCGTCGATTTCGTTGCTGATAAGGTTGTTTCCGGCGGCAGAGATTGTACGGTTAAAATGTAAGTCTATTAGGAGTTTAAATAGACAAATCAGCTAATATAAACGCTTTAGATGGAAAAATTAAATTATATAGAAGATATTTGTAATGTAATCTAATTTACTTTCTTGCTGAGTTACTATGACGCTTAGATTAATAGAGAGGCAGGCAATAGCGATCGTGTGTGAGAATCTAATAGTATATAACATACACTAAAGCTTATATAGTGTAATAAACCACTCACGAGGTCGCTAGCTACGCAACACAAGCAGTTGCCACCAAAGAGTGATAAAGACACAGAAAGTGTCGCAAACCGCGTACGAAGGAAATTGAATGATGGATTAGGTCTCGATGATTTCTTAAAAGGACCTGAACACCTCACTGAGGCTATCGAATCAGTAAAAAACGAGAAAGAAGAACGTGTACAACTTGGAAAAACAGGTGAACCGCGCTTACCTGAATGGCTGAGGAGCAGTCCAGGTGAAGCTGTACCAACTTCAAATTCTTACAAAAAGATTAAAAAGGATTTGAGAGGTTTGGGCTTACACACCGTATGTGAAGAAGCTCGCTGTCCAAACATAGGCGATTGCTGGGGTGGCAGTACATCAGACGATCCAAATGAGAGAGCACATGCAACAGCAACTATCATGTTAATGGGCGACACATGTACTCGTGCATGTAGGTTTTGCTCAGTCAAGACAAGTAGAGCTCCACCACCGCTCGATCCACACGAGCCAGAGAACACAGCCGAGGCTATTAGTAGATGGGGTATCGGATACGTCGTTCTCACCTCAGTCGATAGAGATGATCTCGTTGATGGTGGTAGCCATCATTTCGCTAGTACGATCAGGAAGATCAAGCAGAAATCACCTAATATGCTCGTAGAGGCTCTTACTGGTGACTTCCACGGTAATATGGACTCAGCTAGAACGTTAGCTATGAGTGGTTTAGATGTATACGCTCATAATGTCGAAACTGTCCCGGAATGTACCCCATTTGTTCGTGATAGAAGAGCATCATTCGAGCAGTCTATCAAAGTACTTGAAACAGCGAAGGAAGTTAGAGGTGGTCTTCAAAATCCAAAGGTGAAGGGTATGCAGGGTCTAGTAACAAAGACGTCTATCATGTTGGGTGTCGGAGAGACTGAAGAAATGATCGTGAACGCTCTTAAAAGACTCAGACGGGCGGACGTCGATGTCGTCACTTTTGGTCAATACATGAGACCAACGAAGAGACACATGAAGGTCGACAGGTACGTGCATCCGGATGAGTTTGAAAAGTGGAAAAACGTGGCTGAGGAGATGGGATTCCTCTATGTTGCTTCTGGACCGCTGGTAAGAAGCTCCTATAAGGTGAGTAGTGTATGTGTGGGTGTGATAAGCTAAGAAGACAACAGGCTGGAGAGTTCTTCATTGAGAACGTCCTCCGGGGGAACAAAAAGCAAGGACAGGAAATACCAAGAGAGGTGAAGAAAGCGGTTGCTGATTTGAGCGCTGCAGAGTCACCTTTGAGAAGGAGGAAGGAGAGGGATTCTCTCTAGATGATAGCGAAATTGTATGACCTAAATATTAGCATGTATAAAGCATTTCAACAGTGTAGCTGTAACTCCTTAGTCGATTTAGAGAGACTAAAGAGAGGAAGGGTATGTATTTTTGTGTATTTAAATAAATAATTAAATTAATAAATAAATTTCTTTAAAATAAGATTTTTTGTCCATCGAACAACTTTTCCAGATTTGATACGAGCTTCTTTTTCTTAGCGGTCATCTCAGCGTAAATAAAATGGGTGGGTGAATAGACAAAAAACAGACGTTTTACTAACAATGCCTTAGAAAACGACAAGGGAGAACTCGTTGATCTTTACGTACCACGCAAGTGCCATGCTACAGGTCGTTTGATTACACCAAAGGATCACACTTCCGTACAACTCTCAGTCGCTCAAGTTGACGCTAACGGCAAGATGACCGATGGTAGAGAGTTCATCGCTCTCTCAGGTGATGTTAGAGCTATGGGTGAAGCTGATGACTCAATCAACAGACTCGCTACTGAAAGAGGTCGTAAGTCTGACTTTATAGCAACTCAATAGTAGACTAACCACTCACTCAGTCCTTCGTAACGTTTTCACTTACGCCAAGTAAGAAGGTTTTTTTGTAGCTCCTCGAATATAAACAAACTTTCTTAAAAAACAATAATTTTTGACAGAAAAAGTAACATAAATTCAAATGAAAATGTAAAAATGAAATACAATTTCTGTCCCAAGCGAGCTAGTAGACAGCTAGTTGACATCGTTGACATCTTAAGCAGTTGCCTCTGCAGCTGGTGCAGCCTCTTCATCACCTTGGTACTCGTTAAGTACGGCGATGGCTTCGTCAACCTTTGATTTCAATGCCTCTTCATTCTCGAGCAAGAATAAAAGTTCAGAGTTCTCCATTTCTAACAACATACCTGTGATCTTACCGGCTAATTCTGGTTGGATGTTGAAGATCTTAGGGTAGAGTGCTTCACCGAGCATTTGCTTTTGTTCAGCTGGTGGTGCGTTTGCTAAAACTGATGCGCTTAATGGGCCACCAGCTTCTTGCTTGGCTGGCTTAGCAGCACCTTGGGCAGGTCTAACTGGTACACCGGCAGGTCTTGGACCTGATGCTGGTACAGCTGGTCTAACGTTGTTAGCAGTTGGTGAGCCACCTTGAACTTGTGCACCGTTTGCACGAGCTGGTCTTGCTGGTCTGTAGTTTGCTGGCATGTATCCTTGTGGTGGTGGTCCATATGGTGATGGAATTGGCATACCTGGAACTTGTTGACCTGCTGGGTAACCTCTTGGTCTTGGTGGAGCGAAACCTGGTTGACCGTACATTGATCTACCACCTGGGTAAGCACCTGGTGGTGGTTGGTAGTACATTGGTGCACCTGGCATAAATCCTGAGATTGGTACACCTGCAGCAGCTTGATGTTGTAATCTCAATTGGTTACGTTGAGCGATTTGTGACTCTAATTGTTGACGTCTAACATCTCTACGTTGTGCTAATGAAACGTAAAGTGGCTTAGATCCAATCATCTTACCAGAGAGTTCAGAAACTGCTTTGGTTGCTTCATCTGGTGAAGAGAAACAAACGAAACCGAAGCCCTTTGATGTACCCTTTTCATCTCTCATAATCTTGGCAGAGGTGATGGTACCAAATGGTTCGAATTCACCGACTAATCTTTCATCATCAAAGTCGTCATCCAAGTTCTTAACGTATAAGTTAACACCTGCATATTTAGCCAACTTTTCTAATTTAGCTTGCTCGTAGTTTCTGCGAAGTTCTTCTTCACGCTCATTCTTCTTTTGAGCACGAGCAGCAAAGATTTTCTTGCCGTCAACTTCAACTTCATTGAGTGATTCAACTGCTTTAGCTGCCTCTTCGTGGTTCTTGTAGTTTACGAAACCGAAACCACGTGAGTTGCCTTGCTCATCCTTTTGAACGACTGCTGAGAGTATTTCACCGTATGGTTCAAGAATTTGCTTGAACTTTTCATCATCAACAGAGACGTCAAGGTTCTTGATGAAGACATTAGTGAATTGAGACTTTTGTTCATCAATCTTTGCTTGACGTTCCTTCTTTGAGACGTGGTGACCGACGTAGACCTTCTTATCGTTAAGAAGCATACCATTGACGTGTTGAATAGCAGCGGAGGCGGATTCACCGTTCTCGTAGTGAACGAAACCGTAACCACGGGAGTTGCCATTTTCATCGGTGGCGACCTTACATGAGAGGACGTTACCGAAGGCAGCAAAGGTGTCGTGAAGTGCCTGTGAAAATTTTATTAGCATGTTATATTAAAAATAGAAAGAAAAACGAACCTTGTTGTCAATAGCCTCATCAAGGTTCTTGATAAAGATGTTGCCTTGGCCGGTCTTACGGAGCGCAGGGTCACGTTGAGACCACATGATACGACAAGCTCTGTTCTTTATGAGGGAGTAGTTGAGCTGTTCAAGCGCACGTTCACCGTCTTGGAGGTTGAGATAGTTGACGTAGGCGTATCCTAAGGAACGTCTAGTGACAGCGTCTCTGCAAACACGGATACTGGCGACTGGACCAATCATGTTGAAGATCTCGAACAACATAGCTTCAGTGACGGTAGGGTCTAATTCACCTACGTACAAGCTGGCAGATTGTGGAGTGCCATTGTTGTTGTTTGATTGATCAGCCGCTGGCTGAGCTTGAGCAGCTGGTGCTTGTGCATCTTGTTGAACTTCAGATGGAGCTGGGGCTTGGGACATTTTTATTAATATTTTTTGAGTTTTTATTTGAATTTATATTTATAATAGAAATTCGTAATACAGATCCCTTTGATGGAATCTCTAGCGAGCTCTTGGTTGATGTTACCTGAGAATGTGGTAGATTGACTATCGGATTTTTGATAGCGCAAAAATTTGTTTAATACTCGCTAGCCATTTATGCAGGTTCTCTATCTCATAGTAGTTTATATAGACACTCTTTCTCCCCCTGAGAAGTCCCTCACTGCCCCTAGACTGGCACGAAGATCTAAGATTTATATATATTTACATCTGTACAACTAGGTGCGCTCGCCTTCGAGCACTATCTCTAGCTTGGCTAGCTGTTCGCCTCTTTCCTCTTCCGTTTCCTCCCTCTTCAGCTCCGTCGTCTTCCTCCGTTTGTTCTTCTTCCCCTCGAACTTGCGAGCCGACGGACATAGGTCTTCAGCTGATAGCTTGCAGTCCTCACACTTTGGTCCAACCGGCAGGCAGATCGTCTGTCACTCGAGTCAGGAGACTGGCAAACATGCATCATAACAAACTCACCTGTCCAAATCCAACTAGCAGTTTATTCACATCCCTATGCAGTTCTTTTGGCAGCCATGACTCAAGGTTCAGTCGTGTCTGCTCAGGTTGCTTTGTCGGAGGTTGGTGCCATCCTAGCCTGTTTGTTATTCGATGGACATGGACATCAACACCAATTCCATCATTTCTACTCTACTTGAGTGATCATCGACGATAATAGTTCGACCTACTGATTCCAGGCTGCCTGCAACGCCAAGAAACCCATTTTTGGACTACAATTGTCAGTATATAGCACACATCCATATGATAAAACCCACCCAACGCCAGGAAGCGAACATAACTCGTCAATGTCTTTCGGTACATCGCCTTCAAAGTTGTCCCTCAACATAACAGCTGCTTTCTTGAGATATCTGTCTCAGATTAGCTTCATTCCTTTAGCTCATAAATCACAGACTCTGTTTTCCTTCGCCAGAATCCAACTTTCGCAATTGCGTCTTCTTAATGTATACGTCAGATGTGATTATAAAATGCGAGTATCTTACGTATTTGCTTATCTGTCGCGGCCAAGACACTCTCGAGGGTGAGGCCACCTTCGAGTTGCTCTCTGAGGTTATTCACTGCATCTGAAGTGACTGCATCTAAACCTTCTGTTAATACTTGCAAATGTGACGTTAGATAGTTCTACCCTTTGTCTGAGATGAGAGCATAAGCGATACGAGTATTTGGTATCTCTTTGTCTGTATAATTGTTGGTATTTGTATATTAACATGCGAGTTGCTCACCCTAGCGTCCAAGTTCTCAGTTGGTGCTCGCTCACAACCGAGTGTGTCTACTGGTGCTAATTGTGTGGATCTCATTTCTTTGATGAGATCGTATACCTATATGGCTGTTATTACGTGTTAAAATGATGCAATGGCCACCCACAGTCTCCCAATTCTCTGGTGCTTCGTGAGGAACGTCTAATTCACGCTGTATTCTTTTCTGTTTCGTAAACGACGACGCAGATCTCTTCAATGGAGCTCTCTTGGTGTCTTTATCATCAATCTCTACCATAGTAAGTCGTGTGTCTGTCCTGCTCGGCTTATATCTCAACCTTGGTGTCTTTGAAGGTGGCGGTGACGGTGAGGATGACATTCTAGTAATAAATCTCTTGAATAATCTCACTATTTGCTCTTATCTCCTAGCTTCTCGATGTAAATGGAGAAGACAATATATTATAGAGTAAATTGATATAAGAAGTAATATATTAATATATCGATACAAAAGATAACTATTTATTTACACATTCATCTCCTCATCTCTATATAATTTTTTTTCTTCCCACTCAAATTCCACAAATCTGCGATGGACGACGGCTAGTTAGCAACCGTCAACTGATATAATGGCTAAAAAGGCGTGTTTTTACAAAAGTTCTATAGAGAATACCTTCTAATATTTTATTAGGCAGCAGCTGCAGCTAACCCATCAGCTGGCAAGGGTGGAGCCAAGTCAAAGAAAAAGTGGTCAAAGGGTAAGGTCAAGGACAAGGCTCAAAACGCCGTCGTTCTCGACAGACCAACCTACGACAGAATCCTTAAGGAAGTTCCAACCTTCAAGTTGATCTCTCAATCAACCCTCATCGACCGTCTGAAGATCAATGGCTCTCTCGCCCGTATTGCTATCCGCCACCTTCACAGAGAGGGGTGAGTAGTATTCTCTTCCTCTCGCTTCTCTAACAGCCCAACAGAGCTATTCGCCAAATTGTTCACCACAACGGTCAACTCATCTACACCCGTAGTGGCCAAAACTAAGCTCTTCTGATGTGTATACGTATGCAGATAGTTAAAAATGCCTTAAATTCTTGTGTTCTATGTCCCATTTTGGAATTTCTTCAGATGACGACGTCTTCTCTCTTTATCTGCTTGCTTTTGCGTCTTATATTGCTTTAGCCTTGATGAGTTACTATATACCTCTTTATTCTTTAATGTTGATTGTTCTGCAAAATTGTCGAAGTAGTTTTTGTCGAGAAAATTTTGATACCATCGAATTCAATAGACAACAACTCTCAAAACTACTAATCTTTTTCTACATAAATACCTTAAATTTCTGAATTCAAAGTGGGATTGCCTTCTAAATTGGGCGATTCGTGTCAAATTTTCATATCTCGAGGATTGTGTATGATAGCATCCTTAATTTAAACTGATATATGTATTTATTAGCTTGATGTTAATTTGCTGAGTTGTTTTTCTACCACAATTCTAGGTATATTTGTAAAGATATAGCTACTAAATACTTCGATGTGTAAGGCTATTTTAAGAGTAACGATTGTTTATAATTTGTATATTTCATATAATGTAAACATCACAAACAATATAACACACTCTTAAGCTGATCATAATACACTTATAGGAAAGTACTAAGCATAGTTTGCAACTCAAAGGGCCTTCTATTAAGCAAATATAAGGAAGTATAGATACATATTTCGCTACAATATATCTATTACTCCCATTATAAATGCTCTTACGTTAAAGACACCATCTCCGAGCGTTCCTGTCTTCCCAAGCAGATGTAATGCAGGAAATGCAAGACAGAGGTTGTAATAGAAAAATAACCAATTCGACGCGTAAAACAAATAAAATGATGGATTAATTTTATCATAGAAGTTATCCTTCAGAATAGATCTCTCGCTCGGACCATCAGCGAAGTTATAGATGCAGCTATGAAACTAAAATCAGCGACGAAGAAGCAATCAAATAGTGATATTAAGACAAGCGCTAAAAAGAGGCACGTGTTTTTTATTATATAGCGCTATTAATCTTACGATTATCCCAGACATTCACAACGCAAACCAGTGAATTATAGCAATAATCCAAATAAAGACTTTATGGAAGCTGCACCAAAGATGTCCGACGAGACACCTTCTATACCACTCTCCGTTATTGACACCGAGCTCGAACCAATCAACATAACACCCGAATTTGAGGTCATAAATGATCCAACCCAGAAAATAGAGCCACTTCATATACCCAAACGTACTAATCAGGTTGAAGCGAAGCATATGACAGCGGATACACCACCGCTTTCTGCTTCATTCAACGCGTCCTTCAAACCAGAATTTGATGACTTTGGTCCTAAAAAGATAGACCATGATTCCGTGAAGGAGGATATGAAAAAGAGGCAGAAGCAGCAAAATAGGAAGATCACCCCTTCTTTGCTCTCCTCTCCGCTTGATTCTAACTTCGACACAAGGGTAAAGAGGGAGCCTGAAATAACATACCCTGATCCATCTCCTCTGCCACCACCGGAGCTGCTTCAATCAACAAAGAGTATGTATTTGGAGCCTCCAAAACATACTACTGCCCGTCCAGCAACGTCCTCTAGTTTGGCAACTCAGACACCTCTCGCTAGCCTTTATTTAGTTAGCGGTCTACCGAAAGACCCAGCTGCCTGGACTTACGCAGACGAAACCTCGATATCAAGTGTACATCACTCTCCAAATGCCGTCGGGAGATGGTGGAGAGCTGAAGCTCTCGGGACGAGTGCTTCTCCAGGTATCAGTATACCCGGTGTAGACTCCACTGGCAAGAAGAAACGCGTTGGAGGTATGCCAAAGAATGAAGTTAACAAGGTCCTCGCGAAGGCATTGAAGGTGGGTTAATCGTAGTTGGCTTATGACCATAATTAACTGATACATAGCTTTCTTTCACACAAGAAGTCGAAATCATCTCATCCTCTCTTCAACCTCCTTCAACTATGCACTCTTTTTCTTTCAGCGTGTCTACCCAGCAAAGCAACAACGGTTATGCTGCACACTCCATCAACTCACAGCAGTCAAATTCATTTAAATCAGCATGGGCGAACACTCAGTCATCTAATGGGTCAAAGAAATACGATTCTAATAGCTATTACCGCCAACCAGACCCCCTCGGACTAAATGATGTCCAACCAGGTGTTGATAGGGACGGTAGAAAAACATACCATGGTGTAACATTACAAGTATGGTCACATGCAGATCCAACACGTGCACAAGCGATCAGGAAAGCTTTATCAACCCATCCGAGAAGGTCAGAAAGTGTTTCTGTCGCATCAACAAGTGCAAAACGCGATAAAGTTATGCAAAAACGTTTCGGTACTGGTAACATGCATGGAAATGGTGGTGCTGATGAAGCTTCAAGGATAGTTGCAAGTTCATATAACAGTGATAATGATGAGTTTGACGAAACGCTCGATGAAATTGCAACAATTGGTGGTACAACTGATATACTTAGTGATGTTAATGATGTTTTACCAAATCAACTCAATGCCGGTCTCGCACATGAGGATGCACCTCTTACTGGTGAAGTTCCGGAAGAAACGCTCTTCTGGTTACCATATTGTTTGACATTAGTATCAACTCATCCAATTTATGATATCTTGGCTGATTACTTATCAATCAGTTGGGCAATTTTCTCGAGAGATATCTCCTCTCATAGTGCACAGATGAAGAGATTGCTCGAGATGCCAGCACCTAAGCATGGTGACATTATAAAGCTCCCAGCAGCTGGTCCAACTCACAAACATCGTCGTGTTACAGATGAAAAAGATGGTAAAAAGCGCAAAGAAAAGAAAAAAAAGAATGAGTCTTCTTTGACAATTATAGCCCGTATGCCTGGTGCTATAAACTTTGGACAGAATCTTGTTGAGACCAACTTCTCAATGTGGCCATTCTTCAAGGCATTATCTATTGACAACATCCTTACTATCTGTGAAATTGCTCTCGCGCCAACAGGTCGTGTCTTGTTTTTATCAAGACATCCACAGATGTTAGGTGTTGCTTGTCTTACACTCCAATATATGGTTGAAAGCCGTGGATGGGCTGGCCAAGTACATCAAATAGTCCACGCTAGAGATTATTCAATTCTGCTTGAAGATCCTGGACAATCAATTATTGGTGCACGTACAGAGGTGCGCTACTCACTTAAACCACCTGCGGAGGTTTGCGTTGTTGATCTCGACATCAACTTTGTACAATGTATCAACCCACCTATTGGCTACGTCTCTACTGGTAATCAAAGAGAAAAGCTACGTCGTAAATTAATTGCGTCATTCGGTACATTTAGACCAGACGAGTCAGTTCCATCAGAATTCAAGGAGGCTTTCCCATCTGGAAGATTCATGCCAATGTGTCACATTGAGTCTAAAGGCAAAGTACCCAACACTATTGAAAAAGTTCAAGCACCATATTGGTGGGATCCACAATCTATTCTTGGCGCATTTGATAGTGTCCTAGCCACTAGAACTAAACGTCCATTCAGTATAATGAATTTACTCAGCAGATCCGACAAACGAAAATTACCACCTTTGAGCCAATCTGAACAGAAGACTCAGCAGGCTATACGTACACGTGCCGCTCAATTTGTCGATAGTAGAGACGAACTTGAAACTAAGATTGGAAAATTGAACAAAAGACTTGGATTTTTGGTTAGTAAATCTGAGCAATGGAAATCACGTTTCGAGCAATTCGAGAGCTATGCCGAGAGACTTTCCGCAGAAGCCTCTGAATTGCGTGGTAAAATCGACAGGGAGAGAAAGGAGTCTAAGAGGTTGTCCGGGATGGTCATCCAGCAGACAAAAGCACGTGATAGCTTGGTCAATCAGCTCCGTCAAACTGAGTTCCTCAGAGCTGGTGCACTTGCTGAGTTGGATGTCATGCAAACTCAATTGCGTAAGTTGGAGAGCGAAAGAGATGAAATGGTTTCCCATATCACTACACACATCTCTGATGCAATCGTTCAGCTTGATATCGCTAATGTAAAAACGCAATCACGGTCGAATAGCCCATGGACTGACAGCGATAGAAGATACTCACATCAGAAATCAAACTCGGTCGAGTCGACTATTCCAGAAGAGGATGACTATGTTGAGAAACTATCTAATGAGGATGATCACGCTAGGGCGTTATCACCTAATGGTCAAGCAACTTCCATAGATGGTGTCTCGGATATCGAGAATAGCAAGTCTACTTATGAAGTCCAAAAGACTATGTCGATGATACAGGATAAACTGGAGAAAGCACTCAGTGATCTTGAGGCATCGAAGAGACAATCTATGACTGAAGAAACTGCAGAACCTATCCAGGAGGACATCAAGAAAACTGAGATTATACAGAAAGAGTGAGTATAGTCCATTTTATCCATATCAAAAGCGCTAATTCTGGTCATAGTTTGAGGAACATTCAACGTTCGCAGCAGTTCATTCGTCAGTCCCAGCTTTTGCAACTCGCCAAAGATCAGGAAGATCATCTCGCGGGTTTACAAACGAGAGGAACAAAGACAATGAAAGAGAATTTACCAAATGGTGAAGTCCCATCAACTACCTATGCTCGTAACTCTAAGCGTCGCTCTGTACATGCTCCAGCACGACTTAGTCTGCCTCCACGTAACTATCATGAATTTGGTGATGATGAGCAGAAAGAGTTTTTATTCGACAATGCCACCGCCAAAGACCAAGCTGCTGAAGAGTATCTTAAACAAAAGAATCAAAAGAAAGAGTTCCGTAAGAGTCTCGCCCGTTTGTCATCTCAGCAACCAGGTAGACCTGCCTCAAGTCTGAGTGAGGATGAGAAATACATGTCTAGTGTCGAATCACCAGAGATGCTTGACAAGAAGGAGTTAGCTGCTGCACCTACCAGATCCAACAACCCTGAGAGGAAGGAACATAAGAATATTACAACGCTTAGGGATGGTGAAAAGTCTGAAGAGGAGCAAGTAAGAAATCGTTCAGAAGCTTTGGCGTTCTTGGAAGGAAGCCAAAACTAATGGATGGTAAGGAAGGAAAAGGAAAGAAAAACTAATGGAACAATTTATAAGCTCGGGATGAGCTACTAGTCTTTTTAAGACATTACACTCATTTATTGGATCACACGTTCGTTTTATATAATACTTCACTTATTAATTGATAGTTTTGTAAATACATAATATTATTGTTTTCAGATTATTGCAACCGAACTTCTTAACTTCTTTTGACGCGACGTTGATCATCGGGTGGTGTCGTAATGGAGGGACAAATTGAGAACTTGATAATGGATACGATTGATATAGTGAGTTATTATATCTTAATATAAAAGGCACTCTTTAATATCTCACAAGTTTACTTCAATTCGATGCACCTCCACCGAGCGCACAACCCAACTTGAGCGATTAGAGCGTGGATTGGGACATTTTCTATCAAAGGGTAAAACTAGTGCATTAGACTTTGAAAACACTATTAGGAATCTCGGTAGCTCTCTAGATAAACGTGAGTTATATCACGAACTGACTTCTTCCGAGCTGATTATGAGAAGTTTTCGCGGTTTTGTTAGGACATGTTAGAGTTTTCGCATTGAACTCTTCAAAAGGTTTATCATCAGCAAGTTGTACAGAACTTTCACTTTGCTTGTCATTGTTGCAGGTATTGTCTCTCCTGAATGCAGATGCACAACGCAGTTTGTCATCTAAACCTAGTATAGACGTGAGTATTTGTTGGTGCTACTCGACACTCGTTAAAACATAGGTAGATATTACTGGAAGTCATACAGATGTCAGTTCTTACGACCAAACCGACAGACTTACAACCAGTTGTTGCTGCCGATGCACTAGACGCTTTGTTATGCGCTGTAGCAGGTTCTAGTGTGGCCATACGCAGATTGGAGAATATCAAAGGCTTAGAATGTATAGTTCGGGTACTCAGACGTAAGGGTGTTGATCCAGCTGTCAGGTGGGTATAGATACTAGGGAATGCAAATGAGTCTTACAAATCAATAGAGTGAAATCCCTAGAGCTGCTTTACTTCTGTGAGTCTGTCACCTAAACATGTACGTCTTACTGACGTAAACTCAGATCTATTACCAGAGAAGGATACCCAAGTAGAAGACAATAAAGAAGTTAGTGATGATGAGGATGATGGGATGCTGTTAGATGATAATATTATAAGCCGACCAATTAACAAAGCGATACAGAACATTGGTCAAGTACCATACTCACCAAAGTCACCACTTAAAAAGCACAAATCGAGTTACAGCATGGATAGAACCCGTCGGTCATCATCTAAATTGCGATATACATCATTTGCAAATACACCGGCTGAAGTTAGTGATATTCATAAGGTTAAACACACACGTTCACAATCAGATATACGAAATGAGAATATACCACCAGTACCACCAGTACCAGAGTTTAGACAGCAATCATCGCAATTACCACTTCCGTTACCGAAAACGCCTGAAAAGAAGAGAATAATACCTTCGTCACAATTATCGCAGTCATCTCAAACGCCGCAAGGAGGACGAACGCCTCGAACGCCACGTACGCCAAAGCTAAACGGAGAAGTAAGAATACCGCCACCGAATAGCCTTGATAATACCCGAACAGTTGAAGAGAAGAAAGCGATACTGAGTAACTGGCTTGGGAACGTAGACGCACTAGTGAGAGGTATGCAAGACGCGGGTGTCTGGACTAATTAATAAATAATTTTATAATACATTTTAATAATTATTTTCGCTTTTAAACCAAAGCAGTGATGACAGAATTGAGCCAAAAGGTTGAAATAAGTAAGCAGACGGAGCAATCAAACCAAATACCGCAATTAGGCGCATTAGAGGAGGATGATGAGTTTGAAGAGTTTGAAATCGATGGTTAGTCTCTCACACCAGCCTAGTTTGCTATCTAATTACCATATCAGACTGGAGAGACGATGAATGCGAGTTTAGCAATCTTGGTACGAATGATAAGTTATGGCAGGATAGCTGGGATGACGATGAGTATGTCTTTAACTTACCTTTATACGCGTCATTAACAACTCATACAGCCAGGACGACGATTTCAGCCACCAACTTAGAGCTGAGTTAGAAAAGAGCAACGCAGAACCAATGTCACAGTAATCTTATTTGTAACCTAACGTAATGAAATATTATAAACAAAAACTATAAACAACATGAACTTATGCTTGTGCATCAAAATAATTCGTAAAAAGAAACAAAGATTCTATGAGGTATTGGGTTATGACTGTTGCTGTAGTTTGAATAATGGTGTTGTGTGCACGTCATGAGTTGTTGAAAGATTTGGTGACGTCGATTGATTTTGTGACGGCTGCACGTTTGAATTGCTTGATGAAGAAGGTGATAGTGATGAATTCGATCTTGATAAATCCTAATAGCGCAAATATGTGGAAATAGAAGAGGTAGATACGTAATTTAGAAATGTGATGTGAAGATAAGAGTTAAAAGTAGAGGTGAAGAGAGAGAAGAGAGAATAGTTAGTCCATGTTCTTCCATAATAAGAGCGAGGGGAGGAATAGGGTTAAGAGGTAAGGTGGGAGATAAGAGAATGGGTTAAGATAGGTGCGCTATGACAACTTAATGTCTAGATTGCGGAAAACGAAAGTCATCAGGGTCCTTATAAACCCTTTATCAGTATTGTCCATTGTATATTTAGACACGGTTTAGTTGTTTGCCAATGTTGATTCCTTGAGAAGCAAACTATTTGCGCAAACAACCTATCGAGGTTTTAGTAAAAAATGATTACTCACATGTTGTGGAACAACACCATAACCTTGTCCGTTTGAAAGAAGATCGCTGACAGTAACTCCTGGTGCATTGTTTTCATAACTTTGGAACGATGGCCTTGGTTCATCATCTTCTCTGGTATTACCCCTCAAAGCGGCCATACCAACTCCTGTGCTGGCATCGGCATCGGCAGTAAGGTGCGTAGAGGATGGTTCCTCTTTGTATCCCCATGTTGGTGAGCCTTCCTGTCCGGGATCAGTTTGCTGCCAGGCACCAGCCTTTTTGTTCCTGCGGACGACCCATGCGACGGCCTGCAGGTATAATTTGTCAGTAAATTCGCTCATTCAAATTACACTTAGGGAGAGGTTTGGCCGAGGTTTTATCGTAACTTTCTGGAAAAAATGTGGGTTAAAAATGAATGTATCGTTAAAACGTTTAATCAAGTCATTCAGAGACAAATTAACACGAACTGTATCCGACAGATACGTACGTCTAACCGTCAAGAATAGAACTCAATCATGAGAAGAATCTGTTCAAAATTGTTTGATATGGTGTATCTGATTAGCTAGAAAATGAAAGAAGAGTAAAGTGAAATATGTAATTTAAATCCAATTGTTCTATGTTTTGAAGGCGTTTTCAATTAAAGTCATGATAAAACCTCAGAGAAAAAGAAAAGATGAAAGGTAGAGGTTGAATAAGTCTAGATACTAACACCAATGATAGCGAGACCGACAACACCGACGACTACTCCAATTGCAATATCCCTTTTGGTTGAGCTTGAGTCATCATCACCTTGTGAATTGTTGATATCATCTGGGTCGCCAACATCTGGGTTTTGACCGTTTGCAATTTGGCTATAATGAGTCTTAATAATGTCAGCTGCTTTTTCAGCGATACCATAAGTGGTGGCCATCAAGTGTGCTGAGACTTCCAATGGAATAATTGAAGAATCAACAACTCTAACATTTGAGGTACCGTATACGATAAGAGAAGTGTTAACGACACCACCCTTGTCAAGTGGCAACATAGAAGCTGTACCTAACGGGTGGTACTCAGTGTGAGCATCATCTCTGATAGCAGAGTCAATAGCATCGTCAGAATCGTCGTTGAAGTTCTCTTGCTTGGTTATGTAATCAGCCATTTCACCAGCTTTTGATAAAGCAATGGCGAATCTGACACCCTGTCTCATGATTTCCATATCAGCGTTGTGAGTCAAGTAACCCGGGTTGATCTGTGGATGAACCCATGGGTCAGTTGAGTTGATTTCAATGACACCACGACTGAGAAGCTTTGTTAGTAAGGCCTTATACAAAGATTGGGTACTAACCTAAATGGATGTTGAAGTGCAACTTGGAAACCAATTTCACCTGGACCACCACCAAGCATAGTCATGAGCATTTCTAATTGACCAACCTCACCTTTGAGGTAGGTTTGAGTAATGTCCCATTGTTCACGCATACCAGCAAGAACGGTATCATCTTCACCATACATTTGTTTAACGCTCTTTGCGTAATCTTCAATGTTGTTCTTGATGTTGCTGACAAAGTTATTTACGTTTCCAGGCATAATATCATTAGCATCTGGGTAACCAATAGCTTGGTTGATGTAGGACCACTTTGATTGACCGTTGTCGTTCTTCCATTTGTCTAATTCAGTTTGAGCGGTTTGCTCGTCCTTCAATTCATACCAAGTTTCAGCGACGTTTGTGTTAAAGTAAACTGCAGTGGCTGCGTGATCTTGAAGGTTGTGACCGACACCAGGTAAAGCGTGCTTGATTGGAATGTTTAATCCGTCAAGAAGGCTTTCTGGACCAATACCAGACAATTGTAAAGTTTGTGGAGTGTTGACGGTACCACCTGATAAGATGACTTCCTTCTTAGCCTTAACATGGTAGAGATCATTCTTGTTTGAACCATCAGCTTTACCGAAGTAAACACCGCTTGCAATAAGGTTACCATCAGCATCCTTCTCGTCTGACCAATCGATTGTAGTTACCATGTGTCTAGTAAGAATGGTAAGGTTTGGACGTGGAGGAAGTGGATCGATGTAACCAGCCTTTGGATCAGATCTTGACATGTTTGTTGGGTTAAGAATTGATGGGGTGATCACAGGACCGTGGTTGTTACCTGAAGCACCATCTTGTGGAATATTGATATCAAGAGCTTCGTAAGCAGGTATCCAATGCTTAACACCTTCGTAAATGTAGTAAGGCCAGCCGACTTGGATAGGACCACTAGTACCGTGATCATCCTCGTTGAAAGAAATGTGGAAAGTATCAATTTGCTCTTGTGTTGGCTTATGGAGCGTTTCAGAATATTTCATGTACTTTTGCATTTCATCCCAACCCCAATCAATTTTGGAGCCTGGGTTGAGTTTATTCCAAGCATCATATTCTGGGGTTGAAGCTCTACACCAGAAAAGTCCGTTAATTGCTCCCGAACCGCCTAAACCTTTACCACGTGGCCAACGAGAACCGAAGGTAGCGTCATTACCGTTAATAACTTGCTGCTGTTCAACCTTGTAGTCCCAATCATAATCTGAGACTGTCAAACCGTGAAGGTATGAATAACCAGGAATGTAGATTTGGTCCTTGACATCAGAACCATCACCACCTGCCTCAATGACGGCGACGGTGAGGTTAGCTTCCTCGGACAATCTTGCTGCAATAGCCAAACCACCTACACCACCACCAACGACGACGAAATCGAATTCCTTGTCGCTAACTTTCGAAGCGTCGTCTGAGGTGTCGGCTCTGGAGGTCAACCAGTGCTTCTGGTGGGAGTGTGGGTTGTAGGCAGCGAGCGCGGTCGTCGCTAATAGAAGAGTTGATGATAGTTTCATAGTAAACGAGTGCTGTGTCGAAGTTAGAAGGTTATTAAATTAAATTTAAAAAGGAAACCTACGTTCAGAAATATATACAAAAGCGTTTTATTTGTTTATTATTAAACGCTGGAATATATTTTTTATGGGAATGTAATTTTAGTGTAAAAAGCGAGCGAGTCTAGAGGGGGAAGTCAGAGGAGGGGAGATATAGCGAAAATTTTAGCGCTCGTCCGCTTAATTAGTTAGGCGATATATAAAAATAACGCGTAAAATTATTTATTATCATTTAATGACTTATATTTTATCGGGAAATAAAAAATAAAATAGGAAGTTCTTGTTCCGAGATTTGCCTTTGATAACGTTTGGTTTTAGTTGTTCGTTTTGACAACGATTTAATGTCAATTATAATTAAGAACCACTATAACGAGCAACCAAGGGGGGCTCTACCTAATAGCCAGCTCATATCCAACCTCGAGAGCATCCCTTCTATCAACAAGTCCTCGAAATCACTCATCATCGAGTACCTTCTATGGATAAACACAAACAAGCTCATAGATAAGAAATCAGATAGTGTACAGCAACTAAACAACAGTCTTTTGCATTTGTTAGACAACTCTATATTGGATGATACACTTAGATACAGAATTATCCTTCTACAAATATTGAACACACTAAACAATGTCCCTACTACAAACAGCAATTTAGATTTCCTCTTTAAACTCTACCCCCACTCCCCTTCATTTGAACCAACTCTTTTACCACCTAAGGGTTCTATTTTCAGCTCAATCCCTAGAGGTGCTGGTCCAGAAGCTGCTTGGGCATTCGGTGGTCTCAATCAACAGCCTTCTCACAACTACAAATCGATGCCTCAAATAAGGAGAGCGTTTGGTTACGTCAAAACCTTATATTATAAAGGTTGCCATGGTGTAGATTACGTAGATCAACAGCCAAACAACAACATCGTTAACCCTTATAATAATCTCATAGACATTCTGCCTTTATTCGTGAGGTTATCAAATCATTTACTCAGTGACATACCAATCAATTACAAAAGTCGCAAAGATCACCTCATCAAAATGATGCAATCATCAGAAATATCTTTTGATAGATTCAACCACTTTGTTGATCAGTTGGAATCTGACTTTACGTTCCACAGATCTTTTGGTGAGTCGGACTGTTGAATACTTTACATAATCTCATACTCCCTATAGAAAGAAAAGAAAGTCTACCGCATAAGTCATCTTCACAATTCAAGGAACATTCAAAACCTAGTAAAGATTGGTACTTATTATTGGCAGATTTACTCACTTTCTCGACTATACAAGGATATAAAAAGTCATTCTGGAAAGGCACAAAACCAGTTGAAATAATAATGTCACTTGGAAAACCAACATATAGAAATAATGACAGGAATTCAATCGATCCAGATTCTTTACCTTCATTCTCAGATTCTTTGGAAGCTTTATTTACGAACAGTCAAGATGATGATAGGATGCAGTTTGATAAGATAATGTCAGATAGATTATCGGATTTCCTGACGATTGAAGCAGATTGCAAGGACCTGTCTCAACATTTTGATTACCTTGAAAACAAATATAATAAAGCTCAATTTGAGAGATCAATGATGCAATTCCTTGATGATTTCAATATATGGTTGGGTGTTGCCGAGCTCGTACAATCTAATGGTAAAGTTTCACAGCCACGTTATAAGGTACATGAGCCACTTCCTGAACCACAACTTAGTCACCCTGCAAACCCATTGAGTATTGCAGCGTTGCTAGGGCCATCTGATGATAACAAACGTAGACCATCTACACCACGCCTAAACATGAATCGTGGTAAAGGAAGCGCTAAATGGTTTACAATCACTAAATACGATGAAATGAAATCCGCTAAGGAAACCTCCAATAAGAGATCCAGACCAGATTTACCAACGCCTTCACCTTCATTCTCTTCTAACAACTCATATCAATTAGTCAATGCCCACACATTAAGTTGGCCAGGTCCATATGGTCTATGAGTCAGTTCTAACGTTCTTATTAGTCAATTTTAACGTTCTTATTGGAAATGTTAACGTTTTTAGCTTTACGTTTATCTTGGTTTTAGTTTCTTATTCTTGTATTATATTGAATGCAAATAAGTGTATGCAAAAATAAAAGTAGGAGAGTATGTAAAAGTATATTAAAACATTTATTCACTTTCGACGTCAAGAATCTGACCAGCGACGACAGTACCCCAACCGACAAGACGCCAGTGTCTTTCGATACGCTATAAGATTTGTTTAATCGTTATATTTAAGAGGAGTTAAGAAACTTACACGTGACAATGCAACCTTTTCACCAACTTCAGTACATGCTGGACTTGTGAGGTAAATCTTTGCAAGATCAGCTTTAACAGACATAACACGACCACCTGTTGAAGTAGAACCAATATTAACCATTAGAACTTCATTCTTTGCTAATTTAGCAACCTTAGTTTGTTTTTTGTCATCCGATTTTACACCCAATAATCTTCTCAACAAGAAGTAGTTAATTTCAAGTTCAGTGTAGATTGCAGGAAGGGCATTTGGTGCACCAAGAACTTGACCGACTAATCTATCAGCTCTACAGAGAGTTGGGTCAATCTTTGTACCAACACCGATTAAACCACCTGGAACGGCGAAGTTTAACTTGTTTTGTTCAGCTAACAAACTGACAATTTTTGATTTAATTGGTTTACATTTAATGTTTCCGTCGTTGTCCTTGGTGACGATACCAGGTCTAACTTCGATTTCTTGACCAATGTAGAGAACACCTTGAAGGATAGAACCACCTGCGACACCACCCTTAAGCTCATCAACGTCTGAACCAGGTTTGTTAACGTCAAATGATCTAATAACGATGAGTTTTGGTGGATCAGTGAAATTCCTAGATGGAACTGGAACTCTCTTGACGAGGTATTCGCATACGGCGTCAATGTTGTACTTTAATTGAGCTGATATAGGGACGATAGGAGCTGATGCAGCTGAAGTACCATGAACGAATTCGACGATCGACTTCCAATGATCTTCAGCTTGTTGTTCACGGATAAGGTCAACCTTGTTTTGTAAAATGATGATATCTTTAAGTTTCATAATTTCAACCGCAGCTAAATGTTCACTTGTTTGCGGTTGTGGACAGCTTTCATTTGCAGCAACGAGAAGCAATGCGGCATCCATGACAGCTGCACCGTTCAACATGGTAGCCATTAAAATGTCGTGTCCAGGACAATCAACGAATGAAACGTGTCTAATGAGGTGCATTGAGCCTTCACAGCCTGGCTGCTCACACAATGGGTTTGGCTCCTTATTTGAAGGGTAGGATCTATAGCAACCAGGTCTAGGGCAGGTTGGTTGATCGCATTTGTAGATTTTAGCGTTAGCGTAACCTAACTTAATAGTAATATTCCTCTCTAATTCGTTTTTAAATCTAACTGTGTGTACGCCTGAGATTGCCTTCACAACTGTTGATTTACCGTGGGCTACGTGTCCAATAGTACCAATATTTATCGTAGCTTGTCCCTGCAAGATTGTCTGGTGTAGTGGGTGTAAATCCTCCAAGCTTAAGCCATTGAGCGCCGTTGTGAGTGCTTCCGTCATGGTTTGTCAAGAAGAAGATGAAAAAAATTGGTAGAATAAAATTATTAGATAAAAAATAATTTTACATTAAAATACAATAGCAGTTTATTTACTTTTCATTCTCCTTTACTCATTTCTTCTCCTTCTTGGGCTTCATGAGCTTCCTGGGCTTCCTTCGCTGCTTGTAATCTCTCGTATAGTATACTGTTTAGTTTATTTATTAGTCTTTTATTAGCTTATTTCTTCACTCACGCTTTGTACATCTTGGCTCTCTTTATATCCCACTGTGTCTTGAGTAATTTGAGATATAACTTGTCGTTCTCCTTTATTCGCTATATGAACAAAACTGATATGATGTTATAATCGCTAGACTCACCGTCATCAAACCCTTCGTCTTCTTCTTCATATCTCTGAATTTGAGTATATACTTCTCGTCATCTGCTTGGCTAGCGACCGTTGGACCGTTAGCTGATAAATTCCTAACCCGGGCTTTCTGATTCCCCGCTGGTATCTGTGCTGGCATAGGAGCGATTGATGGATTCATCCCCATCCCCGGTTCTACAGTTTGTGGCATAGCTTGTAGACTATCTAATACATTCAAAGGTGGTAAACTATACTGTTCACTCTCTTCTTTTACGCCTGGTGTGCTCATGGATGTTCTTCTTAATCCGCCGTGATGTTCAAAAAGCGTAATATCAATAAATCTACAAGAAGGGAAAAATCAATAGAAGAATCGAACAACGTAGATAACGACGATGATAGTACGATATCGTAAGTTCTTTACTTCTATTTACTAATAAACTAACTTAGTTTAGTGATACGATAGAGGAAAAGCATCTGATAAGGAAACTTAAGCGACAAGCTGCAGGTATAGACTCTGAAAAATTAGTACAGACTACTTCAAACTCCAAGAAACCAAAACTAGACAACTCACAATCTAAAGAAGCTCACGGCTGGTCAGCCAGCAGCGGTGGGATCGTAGACAACACTGAGAAACTCAAAGAAGCGTGCGTTTATATTATAAACCAGCTTGCGAACTCTAATAGACTCACAGTTCAAATCCACAAGATAAGCTCGTCAAAACTAGCAACTTTACTGGTCAGTCAGCCACAATCGACGTTGATAAGCATATGTTGGTAACATTTCTTGAAACTATTCATCTAACAACCATAAAGGATGTCATACATTGAAGAACAAATGCTCAAAAAACATCAACAGCAGGGTCTTCCAACTGATAATCTCAACTTGGGCATCACTAATGAGCGTATTAATAATCCACAAGATGAGTTATATGATATAGCACAAAAGTACACCTATAAGTCGCGCAATTTGGATGACGGCAGTATCACAAACTCTGAAAGTATGCTTACAAAGATCCCGGAAGTGGATCTAGGTGTAGAGTGAGTGTAATCAATTCATAAGATAACCTACTAATGCTCAATTAAGAGCAAAATTGAGGAATATTCAAGAAACAGAGAAAGCTAAACAAAGGATGAGAGACCTCGAGAAACATACATCAAGAAAACCAGCCAACACGGATCCCGATTATACACAAACTAGATGTGAGTTGTATTGTTTTAGAAGGTTGTCTAACAATATCTAGTTATGCAACCCTCACTGGCTAGATCACGTATAGACACCACTTCCCTTGAACCACTCAAACAAGAAGACGCTGTGAATGACTATAGACAACAAGGAAAAGCATCCGATAAAGACCATTACACGCGTTTCAGGAGTGCAATGAGCAAGAAGTGAAAATTTAACAATTTGTAAACTATTGTAAACTAAGGGGTATTTATATGTACTTTATTATTACATTAAGTTGTTTTGTTTACTACTCCACCCTCAGAGAATACGCTAAGGAGGGCGAAACATGCATAGAGAAGCCCAACAGGATAGGCGACGAGAAGGCGTTGTTCAGACATTTGCTGTACTGTTACAAATATTCCACTAGCTGAGAATGTACACCAAAGGGTAGTAAAAGCTGACAAACCATACCCAATCCAGTTACTGACGTGTTTGTTAGATAAGAACGTGATATAATACCTTCTTTCAAAAGAACTTACTCCATTTGAAATGGTACACTTATCACTGAGAGTATAACCATCGGAAGAAGGCAGTATCCCAAGACAGAGGCAGTTCGGGATACTTCAATACCCTGTGGACTCATAACGTTGAGGAGTGAATAAATACTCAAACTGCCTATTAATGCTACACCATAAATGTAGCCAAATTGAGCTTTTCCAGACTACAAAGCGTATTAGATGATGTCAAATTAGATGTCTGACGACTCACTAACAACAAGGCTAAACCGAAAGCGCCCCAGAATACCAAAGGACCAGCTAAATCAGCATCATCCATTAATCTATTGTCTATTTTGTTGCTAAAAGGATTGAGAACAGCGAGAGACTTTGTAGTGATATGGCTGAAGTTTATACCAAGCTCAGTGAGGAGTGGATCTTCACCGTCGAGACCGCCACTACCGAATGCGTGATACCAAGGGCCACTATAGCTGCTACTCATGTATCCAGCTTGGCTGGGTGATATTGAAGAGAAGGTATTACCCATAGAACCAGAAACGCCATCTAAACTAGAGGCAGATTGTGGATTGCTATAAAATTGTAGATCTGGCTTATAAAATGCATTTTGATTTTGATTTTGGAATAAATGGGATGTCATCCTCGTCGTTAACTTTTACCATCAAGTGATATGGTAAGTTGCTTTAAATTTACTATAAAATACTAACAATTTTAGCCACAAAACGAATACATTGAAGAGCATCAAAGGAGATATGGTAAGAGACTCGATCATGACGAGAAGCTCCGTAAGAAGGAGGCTAGATCTGTACACCAAAACAGCAAACTTGCAAGACAGACCCACGGTTTGAAAGCTAAGTTAATGCATAAGCAAAAGCATGCTGAGAAGGTACAAATGAAGAAGACGATGAAGAACCACAGCGAACGTAACGTCAAAAAGGATGAAGAGAAACCAGACGATAGCGCAGCCCTTCCAACTTATCTTATGGATAGAAATGAACAACGTGACGCTAAGAGTATTTCTTCAGCTATCAAGCAAAAGCGTAAAGATAAAGCTGCTCGTTTCAGCGTACCACTCCCTAAAGTACGCGGTATCGCAGAAGAAGAAGTATTTAAAGTTATCAAAACTGGTTCGAAAAAGCAGAAATCTTGGAAGAGAATGATCACGAAACCTACATTCGTTGGTGAGAACTTCACCCGTAAGCCACCAAAACTTGAAAGATTCATCAGACCATCTGGTTTGCGTATGAAGAAAGCAAATGTCACACATCCAGAGTTGAAGACAACCTTCCAATTACCTATAATCGGCGTTAAGAAGAACCCTCAATCTCCACTTTACTCACAACTTGGTGTTCTCACCAAAGGTACTGTCTTGGAAGTAAACGTCAGTGAATTGGGTATGGTCACCACAGGCGGTAAAGTCGTTTGGGGAAAGTACGCTCAAATTACCAACAATCCAGAGAATGATGGTTGTGTCAACGCCGTCCTCCTAGTTTAAGTTATAGCTCTCTTTTGTATATTTATATATATTTCTTACTCTTTTGGATAGATAGATAATTTAAATTGAATAATATACAATTGTCATCAGATCTCTTGTATGAATCTTTTTTATTTATTTAGTTTATTAAAATGCCTATATTACCTATTATTGAAGTCTAATTCAACTTCTTGAAAATCTTCATTGTTATTGAACGTTGCTTTGTTCATTTGTTCAGGTGAGTGTACCAATCTAACTGTCGATGACATTGGATTAACTGTATCATCTGATGATATATTACTATGCTCTAAACCTAATGAGTCGCTAGTAGCATTTGATGTTGAAGTTAATGAGAGTGTTGGCGTCGATGATCTACCAAAATTCCTTAATTCCGTTATATCTCCTGTTGTATTGCTGTCGAAATCATCATTGAGATTCTGTTTTGATCCGGTATGGTGGTTGTGCGTTGGTAGTATCCATGACTTTCTATTTGAATCGTCACGCTTAGCCTCCTCAACTACCATCTTTATTTGATCTGATGTTGGTAAATCAATTGGCACAGCTGGTGGTAATGTCATCGCTGATCTGCGACGGTGACTCTTGCCATTTTCAGAGTGACTGACTTTCATTCTTTGAGTTTTATCAGAGATGATTTCAACTTGTTTAGAAGTTGATGGTATTGGTTCTGTCATTGCTCTTCCTTTTCCGGATGACTGTGGTATTGATATGGGTGAAACTACACCATCTGGTGTTTCCACATTCACAGCTGGTGGATCTTCCAAACCTAAACCAATCTCTGACCAGTATTTAATACTTTTATCAAAGAATGCTTCTATAGTTTCCCATCCTTTATAATCGCCACCAATTTTCAAGCCAACTCTGCTGGCTGAACCAAGGTAATCTTCGATACTATCGTATGAACTGCTTAAATAATCATCATCATTTTTGAAATTGACTTGATCACTTTCCAATAGATCAGCGAAATGAGACATGAATTTACCCCAACCGCCAGAACCATCTGAATGACAAACGACGACTTTTGTATCAATATCTCTACCAAATAAGATAACTTGACCTGCAACAGCGCCTGCCTGTTCGCTAGGTGGATCGAGGTCTACTCCGATATAATTACCCATTTTATCAGTTGCAAGTGGTAACCAAGCAGGATTTGAGTATGCACGATTAATCCAGCCTGGTGGAACAGATTTCATACGTGATAATAAAATCTGATTATTATGTACCTGATAATGATCATCAACTCCTCTCCAAAATTCGTATTGTTCGAGAACGTCGTCGATTGGGAGTAAACGTAAACCGAAAAGTAAACCATCTTGGTCGTTCTCAACGTCTTGACCATCATGTACTAAAAAGTAATCCCTTACAGCAGGTGGAAGTTGAAAGCCGATCTGTAATTCAAGGGCATCTAGAGTTAAGATGGATGCCGGGATGTTTAAACTATCGTAAAGTTCAGGACATCGCCTCTTTGACCATTTTCTTATACGTCCGCATGTATGTTGCAGTGGAGGGTAAGGACTTGGTGGAGGAAATGGGTGTAATGCAGGTGAAGTTGGTGTTACACTGTTAAACGTTGTTGTGCTGGACATTGGAGGGGTACCAGATGAAGATCTATTTAGATGCGGGTGTAATGGTACCACTGATGGCGTTAATGGGTTGCTACTATTCGATTGATTCCGTGTCGGTATAGATGAGATTGTTGTTTGTGGGTTGAAGAATGTAGAGATGGCTTGAAAGAAAGACATCTTCTAATAAATATTAGTAAACCTGCTACTTTAATATACGACGTATATCTCACCTTTAACGCTAAATTCAGAAAATCGTCTCTTATATGGTGTAAGTGCAAGAGGCATGCACGCCGGATAAGTTAGTTATTTAAAAAATTATCATATTTCGCACTTAAACGCGTTCATAAGTGTATATATAGTTTTAAATCGCAGTTAAAACCAAAGATTTTCTAATGCTGTACCATATGACACAGAGAAATAAATCGTTTTTATTTAACATAATTTTATGTACATATTTATTATCTAGTACATTATACAGTCATGCTATTATCTATCTCTAGCTATCTCGACTTCTGGGTTGGCTATAGTATAGTAGTCAATGTGGTTAAGCTAACCTAAGGGTTCAGAGGAGATAACAGTCTATAGAAATAGGAAATAAATAATGTAATTAAACGTTCTACTAAAAAATATTATTTAGTTCAAGGAAGCACTCTTAAGGCTCTACTCTCAAGTGAAGATCAGGCTAAAATATGTACAAAACTGCATTGTTAAATATGGGTATTCCCAAATCACTTCCACATATGCCTAGCTCAGTACAAATCCATCAAGATAAGGATCTCTTTAAAGGTTTGCGAGATGCTTATTGGTCTGATGATGAGGTGAGCTTCACGTTGCTATGTCAGATCGAATACGTATTAAATACATTATAGGAGGATAGGGATTGCCCACTTTGCTTGGAAGAGATGGACATCTCTGACTTGAACTTCAAACCCTGTCCATGTGGCTATCAAGTGAGTACTTATAAATCTAATACATTCTTCTAACAATTACAAAGATATGTAGATTTTGTTGGCATCATATAAAGGAAAACTTGAATAGAAAGTGTCCTGCTTGCCGAAGAGAGTACACCAACGAAGGCGCTAAATTCCAGCCAGTAGCTGCGGAAGAGTACGTATATTACATCTATACGCGTATGTTCCCTAAATTTCTACAGTGTCAAACGTATCGAACGTCAGAAAAAGTCAAAAGAAAAGGAGAAGAAGGAATTGGAGAATCTGGGTAGAACGAGATTAGCAGACGTTAGAGTTATACAAAGATCATTAGCTTATATTGTCGGTTGGCCTCAATCTTTTACAGAGGAAATGCTCCCTTTGTTGAAATCTCCAGACTACTTTGGCCAATACGGACGCATATTAAAGTTGTCACTCACCAAAAGGCCTCCTTCTAGTCACTCTATATCAGATAGTCCAATAGTTGGTATTTATATCCTCTATCAGAGATCTGAGGATGCTTTACGTGCTATAAACTGCGTTGATGGTGTAAACCTCGTTGAACCCTCCAAAGGTTTCATTTTAAGAGCAAGTTATGGTACTTCAAAGTATTGCACAAATTATTTGCGTAATATTTTTTGTTCTGATCCAAGTTGCTCTTTATTGCATGAACCTGCGGATGAAAATGATACTTTTACAAAGGAAGACTTGACGTCTTCATCTTTCCCTGTTGGTGATGGTACAGGTGCTATAAGAAGGCCATTAGCTAACGCTAATCCTTTACCTACTCCACCACCACCTCAACATTATTATCAACATTCACATCATTTCAATCAACATACATCCACACAACAACAACAGCAATCAACGTATCATACACCAACGATTCGTAGACCTCAAATTCATGATATTGATAGTAATAATACTCAGCAGTTACCTAAATCTGCTTCATGGGCTAAACCTGGTAGTCAAGCACCTAGTGCAACTACAGCTAGTTCAATAACTAATCTTTCATCTTCACAATTCCCTACACCTTCGCAATCTTCAAACTTATCTTCAATACGTCGTACACCAGTTTCATCTAATCCACCAAATAGAATAAGTCGACCACAATTGCATAGTCAACAATCGAATCAAAATATACAACAAGTTATGCGGTCAAACGGATCTTACGAGAAACCATTATCAAGACCTTCTTCTGTTGTTCAACAGAATACTCAATCACCTAATTTGAATAACCTTATACCAAAGCAAGAACAACAACCATCCAATGGTCCACCACCTGGTTTAGCAAAGCAATCACCTGCGTTAGCTCCACCTGGGTTATCTTCTAAACCAGTTTCTATGTTACCACCAGGTTTATCATCAGCTTTAACCCCACCAGGTTTACCAAATTTGACGCCGCAACAAGTACCTGTGCAACCAATTAAAAAGAGTCGGGATGACGAAATTGATGATGTTCTGTCATTGTTCAAATCAGGGGGTAATGATTTCAGTTTCAGTATGGGTATTGAAGATAATGTTCATAAATCTCCAATTCAACAATCTAATTTGAATAGACCGGTTGATTCACAAAATGTTTTATCATCTGTCAGTTACTTATTTGGTAATGATCCTTCAATAAGTTATATGTCAACTTACGATCATTTCCAACGCAAACAAGTTTCACATCAGAGAGAAAATCAACAACAGGAACCAGCTATTCAAACATCACCTGGACCAATTTATACTGGAGCATTTAATCCATTCGATGAAACATTTGCCCCATTCAAGTCGTTCCAACATACTCAACAATCACAAGTACCTCAACATATAGATCAGCATAGTCATAGTAGTATAGAAAAACAATTTGATCAGATGAATTTGGCAGGTTTACCACAGCAGTTACAACAACCGCCACCACCACCAGGATTGAGATCATTTGGATTTAGTCAAGATGAGAATATTAGAAGATCATCTAGGTTCGACTTCGCTAGAAATGAACAACAGTTAGGTTCAAATGAGGATCCAATCCATGATTTATTCTTCGATGGTGCTCCTCCAGGTCATACTACTAATGGTGCTCCTTCAAGTGCTATAATGTTTGAGCAACAACAACAACAACGCGGTTCACCTGCATTGTCCCGTGGTAATATTGCAAATGGACCACCACCTGGTATTGCAGGTCCACCACCAGGTCTGGGAAATAATTCTCCAATGCCATCACAAGCATCTCCATATGGTAAGTAGTGGTCTTGAATTCTTGTTTGATATCTAACAATTGACAGACATACCATTCCAAGATCCAGCAATTATGTCAATGTCTTCTCCATCTCCACACGCTGAAATGATGTATGCTCAGTCCCAACAACAACAACAGCAACAGCAGCAACAGCAACAAGGTACACCAACACCACACTTCTCACAAATCCAGCAGCCTCCACCTGGGTTTGGTATGGGTATGGGTAATATCTCATTGAATCAACTTTTCAACGTACCTGCAAACAGTTCACCTTCACAAACAAACTTACCACCACCTGGATTATCACAACAACGCAATCAAGATGATGCACGTGCACAATTGTATAGTTTATTGCAAGGCCGTGCAAATTTAAGCGGCATTTGATTGTACATAACTTAACCAACAAATTTCTTTAATCAAACCACTCTCCATTGAAATTTTTACATATAAAAATACATTCTTAATGAATTAAATTTTCTTTCCAGAAATAGCTATCATCTCATTAGTAGTTTCAGTATCAAATAAAATGCATGTCAATGTTTTTATTTCTTCGCTAGATTAGCCATGCGGGCTTCTGCTGCACGTGCACGTCTTTCTCTTTCTATTTTCATTTTTACGTCTTGACTGAGACCTGTGGTTGATAAGGTATTTGAGGCACCACCTAGTGTATTGGTTGTCGCATGTGATGGTAATTTACTAACGCGTTCTCTCTCTTTGCTTTCCTCTTCTTCCTTTTGTTTACTTTCTTGCTCTTCACGTGCACTTCTCTTCTCTTTCATCCTGTCTCTGAGATTTTTCTTTCTTTCCTTGTCTTTAGCTGATGTTGTTGATTGTGCTAACTGTTCTGGTGTCAATGCACTAGGTACTCTTGCACCATCGATCCAATTCCACTTGTTAGGAAGCCTACCCATAGCTAGTCGGAATGCATCCCTACTTTCTTTACCTTTAGCCAACTCATAAGCAGTTCGACTACCTCCATGAGCAGTTGGATCTACTTCTTTATCAATTAAAAGCCAATTGATGATATTGTAAGAGTTATTCAATGATGCTACTTGTAATAAATTATTGTCATTGTCTATGGAATGGTCTAAGTTGCTGAAAATTGTCTGATTTTTATCTAGATGAGTTTTCAAAGCTTCTAATCTGTCCTTCGATGTCATTTCTATAGCTTTGTTTTTTATGTCATTGATACGGATCTCTTCTTCTTCTTCAGGTGTTAATTTACGTGCTGTTTCGGTCTGTGACAAAGTCTTCTGTTGTTGTGGAAAAACTGGCTTCGGCTTTGGAGCTACTTTCGCAAGCCAAGCTTCATCTTGTTCACGCAGTTGGTTTTGTGTATGGTAGGTTACCCTTACTTTCGTTAACTCTTGGAAGCATCTGATAAGCTCATTGTGTGTAGGCCTGCGAGTAGGGAATGGGAAACCACGTACACGAGGATCAGCTAGAGTTATAATCAGATATATTATTACATTATTAAACAAACTTACTCTTTTTCATGATGCAATCGTCATTATTTGATGATCCAAAGAGAATGCGGCGATTAGCGCTACTCGTCGCCCTAACGAATATGCGTTCAGATGCATCCACGTCTTCTTTCCATTCATTGAGTAACTCGCGTACATCCTAATAATCATAAGATGATTTCACATGACTGTCATGTACTCACATCGGCAAGTGCTTGCTCGTTGTAACGTCTTATCATGGCACCAGCTGAGTTGGCCTTTCCCTTTGCCATATCATTGCTAGATTGAGCACCACCTTGTTTTCGACGTGCTGACAGGCCAGTTAATCTTGCTATTTGATATGAGACAATACTCACTTGTGTATCTATGGAATGTCTTCTGTTTCAAGACAATACCGATGTCTACTTCAGTACGCTTATTTCTACGAACAACTTGTGGTACTATTGAAACGACGCAAGCTGCAAAGTGACCACCACCAATCATTATCAATGTCCATCTACGCGGTGACTCTGTAGCACTCAATTGAGACTCGCTTAGTTGGATTTTATGTAAATAATTAGTAATTTCATCACTTGGTGGTGTTGGTGAAGGGAATAACGCTCTATAAATACCCAATTGAGCACCTGGCGTGTCATCATCAAGATTATCGTCCTTGACATCAAACCAGACGAGTGGCGTACGGTTGAGAGCTTTCTGGGCATAAAATGCATCGTCATCATCTATCTTGCTATTCGATAGAGTGTTTAACTTCGTTTGTTTATTAAGTAACTTCGACAGTCTGTCTTCTTCACCTTCCTCATCGTTGCTATCTGATAAATCGTCTAACATTTCCTCAAATCCATCTTCGCTGACTGTATCTCTGCCGTCCGCCTTTAATTTGACACAATATCTATACCAATCTGAGTGGAAATGCATACGTAATTCCTCGATTGTATCAAATGAAGCTTGAGTGGTAGAACAGAAGTATTTCTTCCTCTGTTGTGTATCTGTAGTAACTGCAGTTTGCTTATCACCTTCTATCTCAACTTTCTCTGTGGCTGCATCGATATCTTCATCTTGTGCATCAACCGAGCGCAGTTTGAGTATTTCTAAGAGATCATTCGGTATACTATAAGCATATAACGGTTGATGAGATTTTACGATCTCCGCTGGTCTTGATTGCATCTCTAAAAGAAACGATAATGACACTCATCGAGAGTTCGTCTATAAAAACACACGGACAACCAACGTCGATACAGAAACCGCATTCTACGAGCTATCTCACTGCCATACAACCATTAGAAACTTCTTTAGCTGTGTCTTCTCAACAAAATGTTCTTCTCTTAGATAGAACGACTTTCAAACCACGAAGCGTAATCCCACATCAGACGAGGGTTTCTAAATTGACTGGATGTTCTCATGATTTAAACGCTGTCGCTTCTGCTGATTTTGACGGTAATGTATGGATTTGGGATCAAAGAATGAACGGTGAGGAGGCTACAAGTATCACTGTGAAATCAACCAAAGGAAAAAAAGCACCTATACAAGCATTAGACCTTGATACTTCTAATCATGCACTTGCTGCAGGTACTGAATTGGTGGGTGAGGATGCTAGCGTTGTTATCTGGTAGGTAATTATCCTATTTGATGAGCCTTTCTTATTTTGTCATAAGGGATATACGGAACACTAGTCAACATATGAGAAGATACGATGAGTTGCATTCCGATGACATATCTGCACTCAAATTCTTGCCTAATAAGCACCTCCTCACAGCGGGTACAGATGGATTGTTGATGTATGTTGATCCCAAGATTGAAGATGACAATGACGCTAGTTTGGGATGCGTGAATGTCGGTGCTAGTATAGCAAACGCTGGCCAGTTCTCTGATGGCAGTATTTTCGCATTTACAGACATGCAGACTGCTGGAATATATACTTTAGACTCTGAAAGTGTTAGTCAAACTAGAAAGTACCCATTATTATACTTAAATTCAACACAGGAACTCACTTTGCAAATGGATTTGGGTGATATTAGACAGCGATCGATTGAAAATCGTTGGGAGAGTGATTATATCATAAACATGTCAGAAATTAATAATGAAGCAGTATTATTTGCTGGTAAAACTAGGTTAGTAGCCATTTTCATTAATGAATTAATACTAAATAAGTATATCGTAGCGGGGAATTCTCAATGATAAGGGATATGCAAACAGATGCTATGAAACTAGAGAGAATAATGAAGGGCGGTCATACTGAATTAGTTAGAGCTGTGACGTACGATAATCAGCTTAATGCGATAGTATCTGTAGCCGAAGACGCCAAGATAGCAGTTTGGAATGTTCAAGACGCGTCTGATGGATTCAGACTCGAAAGACCACGAGATGATGACGATGAAGACATCGAGATGGAGGAAAACTCATTCAAAAAAGCCCGTCAATGATTGTAGCTCTAATTATACCACAAGTTAATTATCAATGCAAATCATAGATTTATAGCTTATCACTTTTTATCGGGACTTTATTGTACAGTTTTGATTAATTTAGATTGATTGATGCTGTTGGCTATTGGGTATACTAGTAATTATTCTCTGCTAAACCTGCTTGTACACCTTCAATGAACCCTTGGAAATCATCGCCATGAATCTCAACAATGGCTGTATCAAACCAATCGTGCTTGGATCTAGCACGTGTAGCTTCAGCTGATTCATAGAATATAGTGCCTAGTTTGCTAACTATGGTGTCAATATTGCATATGATTTGCATGTATAACTTACTTCTTTCTTGCGTCGTCAAAAAGCGTAGATCCAGTGACACCAGCCACGAGGTATGTACCAGTCTTTTCGTTAAGGCATGCGACGATGAATGGTAGGTCTTTTAACCTCTTCTGACTACCAGTTTTTAGATCAACAACTTTACCTTTCGTCTTAGACACTATACGATCTCTAAGCGCTTCAATTAGCCATTTTGCCAGACGTGAAAGTGGCGCAGGGTTGCAAAATAATGCAAGGTCCGGCCCTTCTTTTAGTATTGCTAATCTGAACAGACTGAGATTCTTGATTACTTTCTGTTCTATCAAACTAGCACCTGTTCGTAGTATCGCTCTATGGAGAGAAATGCAGAGTGGTATAGATGCTCTTAATCTCGACACGTTATTATTGAGAGCATCATAAGCGATCCAGAAGTTTCGCTCCCAGCTCCTTTCATCATTTCTTTTCTTGATAAGTGCAGCAATATCCTCATCACCTTCTTCCATCTGGCCGAAGAATGTGAGGTTTCGTTTATTCTCTTTGTTATCGATGGTGTTACCGAATAGACTTGTTATTTCCCACAGACGAACATTGCTGAACATTTCACCACCTCCTTGTCCGTCATCGACGTAGATGCTAATACCTGTGGCTGCCTGTAATAATGCATTGATAGCTTCAACAGCATCAGCTGCTGCTAAGGGAAGCGACCGCAAACCGAAGCTTCTAACGAAAGATGGGTAAGAGAGATCAACTAATTGATGTCTAGGTGCTGTATTCTCTACTTTTAATGGCAAAGCACGCTTAAGATCGGTGTCCATGTGTGCAAATGACTGCTGTGCTTGTACTAATGGTAGACCCATCTCAGCTAAGAAACCATGCAATCGCTTTTTACCACCTTCTTTCCATATACCAAGTTTGCTCGCTATGTACTCTGAATGTATCATACTATCGTAAAGACTCCAGTGACGTAGTAGTGGAAAACGCAATTCCTCTTTTACTGAAATACTGTAATCATCCGGATTGGTCTTTGTTTCGCCAATTGTGGGCGGGTTTAAACGTGAAACTTCATCTTTTAGAAGTACATATCGATCATCATACTGTGAACGTGAAATTTGCGCTGATGTGTACTGATATGTCAGACCTAGTATAGCATACCATACTAAATCGTTGACTGCTCGCTCAAGTTCTACCGTTAAAATGTACATAACACAGCTCACACTCATTCCGTGTGATGTACCATTACTGTAGTACTTTGACATTTTACTCCTGTGTAAATGTCTCTCTTGTTTCATTTTTTTACGTGCTTTCTGTTGCCATAATGAGACAATCGGATATAAACAAAGAATAAGATCCCACCTTAGGATTCAATTTAGCACGTTTTGCAGGTGGATTCCCATCTTCATCGCTCTGTTGATCGTCTTCGTCTGCGTCATCGCTTTCATCGTCTAATGAGTCCTCAGAATCATCAGAATCTTCTTCAGAGTCCTCTGGGTCATACTTGGAGGATGTGTTAGACATAGACGTCTAATTGAGCAGTCTCACCTCTAATGCCTCCCAACTTTTCCTCAAGTCTTCCATTTCTTTGGCATCATAATAAGCATCGTCCCATACTAATACTTTGGCTTCATCACCTTCAACACCACCAAAGCCTCCAAACGCGTTTGCTAAATTCCATGGCCTGGATGAGTCAATGAGGTGTATTGTCACGCCAGAATGCAAGCTGAACTGAGCTGAGAGGGTGAGAAGGCTACCGAATCCTAATATTATTACACTATGAAGCTGATTGATTTATTAAATATGCTCTCTCGTATTCCAAGTTCACATACCTCAGGATCCTCAACAATTTCAGATCTAATAGTTTCTAATTCTTTATAACCGTTGACTACTCTAACATTGTGTAATATACCATCAATTTTAAGCATGTCTACTAGTATACGCACGCCGCATAAAGCATCTACATCTGGTGAAGCTAATATCACGACCGCGTTTGCAGAAGACTGGCGCTTTCTCGACGTATTAACTATTTCCTTATAGGCTGTTCCATAGGATTGTTCGTGTGGATTGCTTGTGTCTGGGGGTGCAAGCAGCATTCAAGCTGAGAAGACGATAGTGATAATGAAAGCTGTTGAAAGCTAGGAATTGAGAGAAAGAATAATAAATGTTAATAAAATACTAAGTTACACGTAATAAGGTTAATCTACACGTAAAATACACGTACAGAATATTATCAAAGTTATCAAATTAATCAAAATCACAAACATAAAAATGTAAAGCACAAACTGTTCATTAACATGCATATTATTACTAAACTAATTAATTAATAAAGCCTGAAATCCGTAATTCAGCTTAAAATCCGCCCTTTTCCCTTGCAGCATCGTAAAGTCTTTGAAGTGCTGCCTTCCAAGCATCGATATTAGCTTTTGATACGTCTCTGCTGTATGAGATAAGACCGTTGATTTCACCTTCCGTGTCAGTTGTTTGGGTATAGACACCTGCAGAGCATTTGTTGTTTCTGACTTGATTTGTCAAATTGTCAATAACTTCTATAGAACGATTGTTGTACGAAGCAGTATCTACAGCAATCTCGTATGTCTCTGGGATTGTAGCAATAGCTGCCGGATCTGGCCAAAGTTGATCGGCAGACATGTTGAGACCGACACCACCGAATTCACCTTGTACTTGAATACGTGCTTCATCGTCAATCAAACCACATTGACTGTCTGAATAAGTGTGTACATCTTTGTAGTCACCAAAACCATGGTCATTCCATCCACTGACTGAATCAATGTTCCTCGTTGAGTCAGCATCACGGACTTGATTTGTGATTCCTTCTTCAATTGGACCGTCTTGCTGACCCCAGCCTTCATTGTAGAGAACCCATGTAATAATTGATGGGAAGAAAGCGTGTGTTTTAATCAATTCGAGTGATTGTCTGTCATATTCTGCCGTTTGATCATCATTAGGAGTGGTGTCGTGAGGCATAGAAGGCATGTCTTGCCATACCATAATACCTTGTTGATCAGTGTAGGCGTAGTATTCATCTGGCTCGACCTTGATATGCTTTCTGATAGTGTTGAATCCGATCTCTTTGAGGTAGTCGACATCAAACTGCATTGCTTCCTTGGTTGGTGGAGTGTAGATACCATCTGGCCAGTAACCTTGATCGAGTGTAGAGAATGGGAAGTACCACTTTCCGTTTACTGTTGGGCGTAAAATGCCGTTAATCTCAGCCTTTCCGACGGTACGGAAACCAGCGTATGATTGAACATTGTCATCCTTGAAATTGACAACTATATCGTATAATTTTGGTGCACCAGGTGCCCAAACTTCGACATTGTCTACGTTTCCTTTAATAGCAGTATTGATTGGACCGGTTAACTTGGCGACTTCATCTGATGAACCTTGTTGACGGATACTGACTGTAACATCTCCAGAAGAACCATCTGATCCAGTGATTGTTGCTGTAATACTACCATCAGCTTGTGCATCAAAAAGCACGTCCGTGATATAATCTGTAGGAACACGCCTAATTAAAAAGTTTAATTTATTTTGTCTAGTATTGATAATTCCGACTCACTCGATCCATGCAGATTGCCAGATCCCTGAGCATGGTTGGTAGAAAATATGAGATCTGCGATATCTGCGTTGTTTTCCAAGAGGTATATTTATGCCTTCTGTGTCTGATGGATCATGTACGTGTACTAAAATCTCGTTTTCATCTGTCAAAACGTTAAGTCATGTGCTGCACGTGCATAAATTAAGCTTACCCTTAATATGGTCCGTGATATCGACACTGAATCTAGTGTAGCCACCCCTATGGAATCCGGCATTTTGACCATTGACAAATACAGTTGCTGGCGTTTGTGTTAACTTGTCTCACTTTTAATGTGTGATGCGCACTCACCTTCATAATCGACTGCACCGAAATTAATGAGCGTTTTACCGGCTGGCCAATCATTAGGAGCTTGGAATGATGTTTTCCACCAGCTAAATTCCTGATCCTCTTGTATTCCTGATAAACCTGATTCGATACAACTTGGTACTAAAATTTGCCTCTCGAGATTTTGTCCAGTAGGAGGAGAATCTAAACCTTGTGCATCTGTAGGGCTAAACTGCCATAAACCATTTAGGGTTTGCCAATCTTGTCTAAACATCTGTGGGCGGGGATGTGAAGGCCAAGGGTTTGTCCCAACTTGGTCTGTCCATCTGGTTTTGAGCGGAGGGCCTTGAACAGTATAAGGCTGCTGTGCTGCTACAGCAGCTAACAAAGTTGAGATTACAACCGCCGCGTATTTCATCGTCGTAGTTAAAGATCAAAGACAAATTGTTGCCTTTAAATATAGACTGGCACGTAGAATTTCGATTGCCTGAATTGGCATTCCAAAGTTTCAAACATTCCAAAGTATTTAAAATCTCGTCATGTATGTGTTTGACAGCTTGTCCGGCTTGTCTAACCATGAACACTGTTTTGTCGAAAAAAGGAAGTTTTTCTTCCCAGTTAATTTAAATTGGCTGTATATACACGCTATTTGTTCGTTAGCCCTGATCTTTGTTCTTCTTCTGAGTTAACGCCCATGGCTATGGCAGATATCAATCGCAGCGGGAGCGAATACGAGTCTGGCGATGATGACCTAACATGGCCAAGTGCATTCACTTTAATAGACGGTGTGTAATTATCCCTGTATAAGCTCCCCTAATAGGATATAGTCATCGACACATACGTTGATGCAAGGATAGACCTCATAGAAAGGCGGATACACGAAACGTCCGATAAATTGCGTGAGAGAGCTACATCTGCCAAGGAGAAAGCTGCAGAGATAATAAGAACTCGGGGTAGTGGTACACGCATTGACGACTCCACTAATGACGACGACGGTGAAAAGAAGCTCCAGCCAGCTGCAGCACGGGCTAAAGATTTCTATGAGCGTGAAGCCGCAAAGTATAAGTTATTGGTGCGTTACTTATCAGAGTCGTGATTTATTTTGACATTGGGCAGCTCAGCAAACGTGTGCAGCATTTATCCACCAAGTGGAAGGACGCTAAAGTCGTACAATTGCGCGATAAACTCTCGTTCTGCTTTGGGTTGGTAGTAGCTTTTCCTATGACGTTAACTAAAATCGCTTAAGTGTATTTAACGTCCTTGGTAGTGCTTTGCTTTACGCACTTAACCCAGAATGGTTACACATTTCTTATACTATCCAGATACTCTACTTCTTACCACTGTAAGTGTTGATTCAATTTGCTGTCATTTTCTCACATCATGCAGCCGCGCTTACACCTACAAGCGTTTAAGCTACCACTACTTCTTATTTGATATGTGCTACTACGCTACAATCCTCAATTTGGCTTTCCTTTGGTTATTCTCGTCATCTGAAGCTGTCTTTGTCGCAGCTTACTGTATGACGATGGGTAGGTTATATCATTGATATAAGCAGACATAAGTAATTGACAATTCATAAGGACCACTTGCTCTGGCTGTCATTACATGGAGAAACAGTTTGGTCTTCCATAGTTTCGACAAAACTACATCGCTTTTTATCCACATTTATCCACCATTGGTCTTCCATGCTATTATTTTCGACTATCCAAACAGTACTGAGCGTTTCCCTGCTCTAAAGAATCTCCACAAGTTACAAACAGGTAAAGCTCTTCTGTATACCTCAGTCATATATCTCCTCTGGCAGGCGCTTTATTGGAAATTTATATTAGTTGAACGTCGCCATAAAATTGGTGAAGGAGAAGGCAAAAGAACGACCTCATTTAGTTATATGTTACACCATAATCATGGTTTGATTGGACGTACCCTCAGCGGAATAGCACCAAAATGGCGTGAAAGTGCGTTCATGTTTATGCAGTTTGCGTATACAATGGTGACTATGTTACCTGCTGTTTTCATTCTGTATGACAGCAAAGTTGCAAGTGGTACTTTCTTATTGTTTATCTTTGGTGTGTCCACATGGAGTAAGTAAGATTTGATACCGGAATAACGCACTTAACTATTGGCAGATGGTGCTTCATACTATGTGGAAGTATTTGGAAGGAGGTATGTTATTATAATGTCCCCCTAGCACTACTGATCAATTCTCAGGTTTGAGAAAGAACTAGATGCACTTAGAAAGGAACTCGAAATAGCAAGTTCAACTAATGGAGATGCAGAGGATGACACTTCGCCGAAATCAGAGAATGATGAGGTAGATAATGGCAATAACGTATCGTCTAAGAAGGATAATTGAGGCATCAAATTGAATCAGTTGAGTAATTTAATTGTACAGAAGTTTATTATTATTACATGTTATCATTTGCTATTGAATTCAAGGTGGTGAGGGTGATCTAACAGCGAGACTACGTCTATTAAGGAGCAAACCCTTGAGGGAGCGTATCTCAGTACGTAGATCGACAGCGCTCTCAACATGTGAAGGTAAAATTTCAGTTGGTGATCTTCCTGCTGGCATAATTTCCTGTTTTGCTCGGTTTGTGCGCTTGAAAAGATCCTGTAAGAGTTCATGGACATCCTCACTAAGTATACTGGATGATTCGGTTGAAGTCATTGGTGTAGCACCTGGTAGTTCATGGACAGATCTACTCAGACTTTCTAGTGAATCCGAGAGTGAATTCAACAGCAATGGAGTACCTTTTTCGGGATCGTCCCTATCCAAATCTTTGGTTAATCTATCGTTATTATAGTAACTAAGAAGTATAGTTAACAGGGTAGAATGCCGATCGCGGAATGCTTTGGTTATGCTTTCCCTAGACGTCAAAGAGCGGCGGTATTTGTCTTCTGCGTATAGCTGCGGCTGAGTTTAGATATGGGATTGTAGAATAACTTGTAAATACCTTCCAAATTGATACCAATGTAGCTGCAAATGATGATGAAATGATGCAGCCATAAGCGACGTTCTGAAAGAATTGTGGAAGCGTACTAGCCGTACGTATTACATCAACATTCTATGGATAAAATTAATAATAGATTTTATTAACTTACAAATTCACTCACTTTGGTCATGATAGTATCTTTAAAAGTGACGATAACGTTCTAATGCAAAGACTATTTGGATTTAATCAAGCGAAAGCACCTAAAACTAGTTTAAATGACGCAATAAAGAGTGTAAATTAACTTCACAGTTCTATCGCCTATCTCACTCATATTAGACAGAAACTAGAGCCTCGTCAATTGAATCAAAAGTGAAGAAATGTGATCAGGAGTTAGCGCAATTTAAGCAGCAGATGAATAGGTTACGTGATGGTCCAGGAAAGGTATATTTCCTCTTTACAGCCCCTGCCGTCTATCTAACCGTCCTGACAGCGAGCAGTACAACAACGCGCAATGCGTGTACTACAACAAAGAAAAGTGTATGTTCTTCATTCCGTTCGATACCAACTTATTTCTTCCTTTATAGCTATGAAGGTCAACTTGAACAACTTCAGCAACAAACATTCAACATGGAGCAAGCCCAGATGACAACAGAGAACCTCACTGGTACTATGGCGACTGTAGACGCTATGCAGACCGCCAATAAACAAATGAGGAAGCAGTACGGCAAGATCGATATCGATAAGATCGATTCCATTCAGGATGATATGCAGGACCTAATTGAATCGGCTACAGAAATACAGGAGACTCTAGGTAGATCGTATGGTGTGCCAGATGAAATTGATGAGGCTGATCTTGAAGCTGGTATGTCTTGCCTTCTTTGTTTATTCTAAGCTAATAGAAACTATGCAGAACTGGATGCACTAGGCGATGACCTCAACGAGATCGATGAAACGCCGTCGTATTTACAGAATCCAGATAGTAACCCCCCTGAGACAATCCCCGAGCTTTTGGAAACACCTGTGAGTCAAATATTTCATTTCCATTTTCATATAAACTAATACATTTTATTTAGCAACAAGACGCCACTGCACAGAAACAAGCACAAGCTAATCAATCGCGTAGCGAGTCTGCCGTCGTTTAGCTATCTCTACTCTTTCTTGATTGCGGCTTTGACGTGATCAATATAATCATGAACACCAATCCACTACAAATTCATCTCATTAGCTTTCTTTCTTTGTATACGTTGATCAACAAACTGAAATACCCACATATTCTAAAATATCTAGTACGAATTGAGGTAAATGATAGTACCAGCTAGCTCCATGAACAAAGTATGGCGAGCGTATATCACCAGTGCGTCTCGTATTCAAATCTACAATAATTCTTCTCGCGAGATCGTTCGGATTAATTGAAGGTAAGGCTAAATCAGTCAACCAACTAGGTAATCTGGATGATTTGCTGTGTTTTACATTACCAAATAATTGTGTTTGAATCAACCCTGGTAAAACAAGACTAGTTTTGACATTTCTAGCATTATGCAAATGTTTCAGATCAACTCTAAGGCATTGGAATAAAGATATGACGGCTGCCTTACTAGCACAGTATGTTGCTGCTTGAGCTGCATGAAGTTCACCAAGAATCGAGGCTATACTGACTATATGCCCGCTATTTCTTTCGATGAAACCAGGTAAGAATGCACTGAGGATTTCCAGATGGCTGGTGAAGTTAACGTCAAGGGTACTTAGTAGCATGAGCACTATTTAAAAGACTTATGACATGCTTACTTTCTGAAATCCCTAGTTGTGCTATCAACGAGTGATTTTGCGTCAAAAGCGCCAGCATTCAAGATAACAACTGTCGGTGTACCATGCTAGAATATTTGTGATGAACACTTAATTATAATGCTATCTAATCTCCACTAACCTCTTTGATGACAGTTTTACAGACGGACTGAAGTTGTGTACTGTCTGCGATGTCGCAATTGATTGTTTGAAGTCCTATTAACTCGGTCGTTAAGCTAAATTACAATTAAGCTGCAGGACCTACTCTCGTGAGTGATATCATTATCGGCAATATCAACATTTATGATTAGTTTAGGACGCATCACGAGGAGTTCTTTGACGAGAGACTTTCCTAGCCCATTTGAACCTATATAGCGTCTAAATTAGCTCTTTGTTAACGTGAATTTGACTCACCGCCTGTCAAGAACACAACTTGGTTATTCCAGTCGATTTTAGACTGACAGCCAAGAAAGTACGCCATACTACCGTTCAAATAGGTAATTTTCGCCCGTCTATACAAAGATACAAATATGATAGCGCATAGGATGATGGTCTGGGTTTCTGAACAAATTCCAAAGTGATAGCTTATAAAATAATACACGATTGTTAGAGTTACTATTCTAAAATTATTTGAATCCCTTTTTGGTCTCTGAGTTTCGGTCATTTCAACGTTGACCGTCAACAACGATCTAGTTTTATAGGATGACGTCTGCGTTACATTTTGGAAATCCAGAGCATTTGTTACCCCCTTCTTGGAGATCTCAAGTAAGTTCCTAGCCGAAAGCAGTTAGTTTTCTGATCTTCGCTTCAGGTACAACAATGGCTTAGCGAGGATACACCTTCATTTGATGTCAGTTTCATTTAAACCTTGAGAAATCTCCTAATAAACTTTAAAGTGGGCTGGTTTCGTCGTCGGAGAAGAATATCGTGATGCCAAATTACTCGGAAAGAGGAAGGTTTGTATGGCATAACATAAGAAGTTATGCTTATATTGCTACGTTAGGGTGTACTTGCAGGTAAACCATTCGTAGATGAGATTTTCAAACAATTGAATTGCACGTAAGCCGTCGGGGGTACTCTTTGTTCAACAATTTATTTCGCTATAGCATCGAATGGCACGTAAAAGAAGGAGAGTCATTTGAACCAATCAAGCACATCGCTACTGTTAGGGGTGCAGTTCGCTACCTTCTCCTTGGTGAGCGTGTTGCTCTCAATGTATTATCAAGGTATGTTTTTGTGAACGAATAGTGTCAATCTGACATCTACAGATGTTCTGGTATTGCAAGCATGTATGTATACTTACATGTTTACTTCTCATTCAACAAAACGTTTTCACAGGTCCCGTTGGTTCTTGGATACTTCTAGAGACGCAGGTTTTAAAGGTATAATTGCTGGAACACGTAAAACTACACCTGGTGAGTTGATACCTTGTAAAATATCTCGTTAAGTCCATCAACTAGGTTTTAGATTAGTCGAAAAGTATGGTATGATTGTCGGTGGTATAGATGCCCACCGCAATGATCTTTCTTCGATGGTTATGCTCAAAGAGTGAGTTACTTATTGCTTAAGTTCTATTTTAACACAGCCTAAGTAATCATATTTGGTCAAAAGGTCAGAGACGATACAACCCACATGCAAAATAACTTTAACACGGTTTAGGCTCTATTACAAATGCCATTCAAGCGGTCCGTTCAGTCGCTGGTTTCTCTTTGAGATTAGACGTCGAAGTAAGAGACGAAAAGGAAGCAAACGAAGCAATTGACGCAGGTGCAGATGTAATTATGCTTGACAATTTAGGTATGTCTAGACCACAGAAAACATCCGTAGAATACTCACTTTGTATACCAAGATGGTGAAGAACTACACCTTGTAAGCAAGAGATTGAAAGAGAAATGGACAGGCAAGCGTCACTTTTTGTTAGAAACAAGTGGAGGGATTGAAGCGCACAATCTGACTGAGAGACTGGGTGACAATATTGATGTGAGAATTGCTTATATCTCCTTTACCTTATTAACAACATTGTGAAGATTTTAAGTACGAGTGCAGTACATCAAAATGTGCAACATATAGATTACTCCATGAAGATTTCACGCGATTAAAAATAATAAGCATATATGAACTTCGTATTTGATTATAGCTACAACAAGATATGCTGAGCGGGATATTAATTACAAAATAGAAAACGAAATGAGTGTGGGTAATTAATTAGATTTATTCGATGTTCTCTTTTGGTGCTGAGCGCTTGAGAACCTTGATACTACCTAAAAACGCGTAAGAAACACGTGTTTGGTTGTGCAGAAGTGAAACTTACGAGCTCTGATACTAGGAAGCTTGTAGATAGGCGAGTTTTCATCTTGCTGGTACTTTTGGAGGCTGTAGTCTGCTTCAACATAGAGAAGTGAGCTGTATGTTGTTAGATAGACGAGTGTGATGTGACAAACATACCCCTTTCTGAGGTTACGTATTCTCTCTACTTGTTCACCAAATGCGAATACGGTGTGCCAGTTTGTTTCCTCCTGTGGTTCTATGGAATGTGAGTGACAGCTGAGCGAATAGCAAAGTACTCACGACCATCTTCAGCTGGAGCAACGGAGACAGACGTAGCTAAAGGGAGTCTAGTAAAATATCAGAATAATGCTTCAAATTGAAGTAAAGTGCGCACCTAGCGTAGTCTTTACCGTTCTTGCCGGTCTTGATCTCAGGCTCAGCGATATTTCCACAGAGGGTAATCTTTGCAAATGTGGATGCAGCGCGTGTGCCAACTACTGGCTGGATTTTTGGTAGGAGGTTTCTTAACATTTTCTCAGATGGTCGTTCTTAAACAAGAGCATCCATGAGCACGGCGAAAGTATACTGTGTGAACGGACAACCAAGCTCTGGGGCATCCAGCCTTCCACAATGGATTTCCAAGCGTAGATTAGCCGCTGAGCGTACTGCAGGGAAATCGAGAAAACGCTCGAAGGCGAAAGTCAAGGAGAGAGGTCTCGAGGAGTCACAGCTGACACTTATTCAAGAGTTTGGATTCCCTGAAGCCTCAAATAAAGTGAGAACGACGCCTGACGGTGAATTTGCACTCGCGACGGGCACCTACAAGCCACAGGTGAGGTGCTACGATTTGAGAGAATTGGCACTCAAGTGGGAAAGGCACACATCTTCAGAGAATGTCGACTTTCAGATTCTCTCGAACGACTGGACAAAAAGTGTACACCTCCAGAATGACAGAACAGTTTCAGTGCATTCGCAATCCCAGCTTCATTACTCTATTAGAGTACCTAAGTTTGGTAGATCACTCGCTTATCACTTCCCCTCTTGCGATACTTTGATTGGTGGTACTGGAAACCAAGTTTACCGCTTAAATTTGGAACAGGGTCGTTTTTTGAACCCCTTAGACCTCGATAGTACCACCGTAGAAGGTATCAATGCTGTAGATGTAAATCCAGCTCATCAACTCTGGTCTTTTGGTGTCGAAGGTAGCGGTGCAGGCGTGAAATTCTGGGATCCACGCTCTCGCAATCAAATCGGATCTTTGGATCTTCCAGCAGAATATTTACTCGAAGACAACATAGCAAACCTCGGTTCAGGTCCTTTAGGTGTTACAGCGTTGGCCTCACATTATAATGGTCTCTCATTAGCAGTCGGTACTTCTACTGGACATACCTTGCTGTACGATTTAAGAGCTAGTAAGCCTTTCGCAAGCAAAGATCAAGGTTATGGTTTACCTATCAAGAATCTTCAATGGTTAGAGAGTGCATCTGGCAGATACGACCAGGCTGATGGTAAAGTCGCAAGTGCTGATAGCAAAGTTATTAAAATCTGGGACAAGGAAAGTACTGAAAACTATGTTAACCTTACACCTGAATCTGATATCAATGATATGCACATTGTACCAAAGACTGGTCTTATCATGCTAGCTAACGAGGCACCTGATATGTCTAGTTACTACGTTCCTCAACTTGGTCCGGCACCAAAATGGTGTAGATTTTTGGACAACATAACAGAGGAATTAGAAGGTGATATGACTGGTGGAACAGGTCCTTCAGCTTGGTCTGACTACAAATTCGTCGATAAAAACGAGCTTGAAAATCTTAATCTTGGTCATCTCGTTGGAACAGCAGCACTTAAACCATACATGCATGGATTCTTCATGTCAAGTGAACTTTACAGTACAGCAAAGATGGTTTCTAATCCATTTGCTTACGCTGAACACAGAGAAAAGCAAATTCAAGATAAACTGGAGAAGCAAGCTGAATCTAGAATACGTAATGCTACTAAACCAAATGTTAAAATTAACAAGAATCTGGCTGATAAAGTAAATAAGAATGCAACCAAAAAAGGCAAGCAAGATGATCAAGCACTTCTCAATGATGATAGATTCAAGGATATGTTCGAAAATCCTGACTTCGAAATTGATGAAGAAAGCAAAGAGTATGCTCTTCGTAATCCAGCAGGCGTCAACAAAGGAAAGACTGCTGTTGAACAAGAGGAAGAAGAAAGTGACAGAGATTCCATGGATGAGGATATGTCAAAGGATAGTAGTAGTGAGGACGAAGATGAACAAGAAGAGCGCGAAGAAAGTGATGGTAAGTTTTTAAGAATTGCAAATTTCATTGATCTAATAATCTCAAGATAATATTATTTCAGCACCACGTCAAACCATCGCTGTACCAAAGCAAACGAAACCAAAGGCTAAACCAACTTTGGTTGCAGGTACAGTATCTGAACAAACAGGAAATGCTAGCGATTCATTTGGCGATAGACTCAAAGGTATTGAGAAAAAGCAGCAGGCTAAAAAAGCTGAAGACACATCATCCATCAGAAGAACTGGTGGTGGTGGTATGGAAATGGTCTTTCAGCCAAAGACAACAGAAGCCGACGATTACAAACCTCAACCAAAGAAGCAGAAAGGCAGGGAGCAGTTCGGTCACGGTCTCGAGAAAGGCGCACTTGTACAAGACGAAGGCAAAGACGAGCAAGGTAGAAGTCGACGTCGTAAGAATGTTAGAATGGCGTCGAATAACGCTCTCAGGAGATAGATATTATAGAATGATTTTATTTATTAATGCATCACATTTAATTCGTCATGTGTCGATATCAACTGATATCAAAAGGATTGAGTTTTGACAGTATATTGAATAATTATATTATCTAAAGTTATAATACTATTGTTTTTTTGTCGCTTAATATTATATTTACAATTTTACACTGTGATTTGGTATTTATGCGGTTTGTTTAAGTACCACAAGGTAGTTGAAATGAGTGCCACTGCATCTGCATCTGCATCTGCATCTACAACGACAGAAGTAAAACAACATCAAAGTATAAATGACCAGCCAAAGTCTTTAACAGAGAGGGTAAGTAGGGGCGACAAAGAAGGGAAGATCAAACTAGAGGGTATACCAAAGTTTGAAGACAAATACGAGGAACGTGAGTGGGTAAAAGAGCATATGGCAGCTGCTTTTAGATTCTGGGGTAGGATGGGTTACGGTGAAGGTTTGGCTGGTCACATTACCGTTGTTGACCCGGTCGATCCAAGTTGTTACTGGATGAACCCAATATGCGTGCACTTTGGTGTTATGACAAAATCAAAACTCGCTTTAGTCGGACCAGATGGTCATGTACGTCCGGAAGGTGCTCAGTTACCCATAAACACGGCAGGATTTTATATCCATAGCTCAATACACAAAGCTAGACCAGATATAAAGGCTGCTGGTCATACACACACACTATATGGTAAATCATGGAGCGTATTTGGCAAACCTATTGATATTATGAGCCAAGATAGTTGCTTATTCTATAACAATTTGGCAGTTTATAAGAATTTTGGTGGTATTGTCCTTGCCCAACAAGAAGGTGAAAACATCGCTGCAGCTCTTGGTAAAGCAAAAAACTGTATATTACAGGTGGGCATTTTATCACTTCTATGGTATTCTTCTTACAGCCAATAGAATCATGGATTGCTCACTGTGGGTGATACTGTTGATGAAATGGCGCACTCTTTCCATGCACTTGAGAGGGCCTGTCATATGCAACTCTTGACAGAAGCAGCAGCAGCAAACGGTCATCAAAAGTAGGACTGCTCTTGGCTTTATAGAATTATAAACTAATTCAATTTTAGGTTTGTCATTGATGATGAAGATGCTGCGTTTACGGCAGCTACGCTGTGCGATCCTGAAGCTACATACTTGGTTAGTCTACACGTTTGAAGGTTTGAAAATTTTCTCTGACTTGATACTAGAACTTCAAACCGGAATTTGATCTTCTGATTGAGACACAACCGGATTTACTTAGATAGATTTTATATAAGGCACGGATGTATTAAGAGCTTTTTGCGTGTATTTCTTCATTTATTTTATAGAACTCTCAATAAAGACTGAATATGTTATCAATACTTTTCAGCAATATTTTTTAAAAATTCCACAGATTTGATAACCGTGCACCGTGTTTTTATTGCGTGAAGATTTGCAGAATTACTAAAAGTATAAACAGATGCATACATATTATATGAACATAAGCGGTAGTAGTAGTAGATTTATTCGCTTTGGGGAGATGGTATATGTCTCATATTCATAGGACAATCTTGCAACCTTCATTTACTACAAGTCAATTACAAGTTAATTATGTACAGTGAGTATGCATCGCACCTTCAGTTGTTCTGAAAGTACAGAAAAATAGTGGAGACTTTAGGATCTACTTCCTACTAATAAAAGTTTTTGAAGATAGTTAAGAACGGAAAAAAGCTAGATGTAAGGTTATTGATATTTCATTATTATAATTATCGTGGAGTATAACGACATCTTTACTGCTATGTATGGCGTTGTCGAACATTTTCAGTCTATATACTCCAAGATTACCTCCCTTATTGTAAATTTGTAACAAATATACATTTACATATCTTTTTTTTTTTCGTTACAATGATAGCATCAATTAGTATCTTTTATCCTCCCATTGAGCTCATCGAATAGTGTAAGGGGTCTGTCGATAAATACATCATTGAATGAGTAATTTGATGGTGTGCATGAGTAATTATTGGAAGGTGGTGGAGATGGAAATACACATTGATCATCAGTTTTAGAACTACCATTCCAAGACTGACTTAAGGAAGGTAAACCTACTTTTTTGAGTTTCACTGAACGTATCTCTGACAAGAAATCATTCATATTTGGTTGTTTACTTTCATTTGTATCATGAGTAACATTTGAATTACTCTCTTTTAGCTTCAGTGAATCTTGTTTCAATGATGAAACGTAAGGTGTTGAGCTGGGTTGATCGGCTGCAAATTGTTTGAATTCTTGTGACCGTTGATGTTTTTTCTGTTGTTCTATCTTTGAATTTTTACCTTTACTATGCTTTTGATCCTTTTGATCAGATATCGCATACAATCTTTCTGTTAGATTTAATACTTGCTGTTCTAAATGCTGTATTCTACGTTCATTCCGAGCTTGAACTTGACTATGAAAAGTAGAGTTCCTTTCTATAACAGAGACGAGATTTTTGTAGCTTTCTTTTAACTCTCTGTATTCCTCATTGTCAACGGGATCAGTTGTACAGGGGACTGATTTTCCCTTCTCGTTAGAACAATTGCTTATACTATAGTCGTTGACAAGGGGCGGCGCCGGTGTAAATGGATAGCAACCTGGGACGAATGGTGTATTTGGATCTTTAATAGCTTCTCTTTCTCTAGATTTACCTGCGTTCTTCACTTCCTTAGTATAGCTAGTAGTTGCTTGTATGTTGCTGTTGTCATATTCGTCGAATAGGCTACGACTATCATGTGACCGATTTAAATTACTTTTCCGACTTTTCTTACGCTTTTTATTTGGCCTCTTATCCTCAGTATCTTCTAGATTATCCTGTGGCTAGTGATAAGAGATAATTCGACGACGTTTAACAATTTATACACGTACGTTAGACGCGTTTTCAAAATAAGTTTGCAAATCGTCTTCTGCGGTCTTCTTTATAGACGTGAAAAATCCCCGAATGACGCCAGATACGTCCATTTATCTATGACGGTTTCGGTTCAAGGTTCAGAATTTTAGAAAATATCTTATATCTAGTTTACATGTAATCTGAGCCAATTCGTCAATTCTATATTATAAACTGGAGTATTACTGCTGATGCTGAATACTTCTTGTTTGTTAATCGAGTGAACGATCAAGTCACATCCTTTATCTGTGATGAGAGGACGTATCGAGCTATACATTTTGTCAAAAACGTTGTGTCATGATTTAACACCTACATTTGCTCTTCTGCCTTCTTTCCTATCACGCAACGGTCAATTTCATCGATCAACCAAATAGATTTGTTTCCCAAACCAGAGCAAATTCCGCGGATAGCGTTTAGTAAAGCCACTTCTGTATCAGAAAATACTAAAGTCTTTAGTTGTGAGATTGTAGTCCGCTGTAGATACTGTCCCGATTGTACATAAACCGTATTCGGTGAATTGAGTGTCAAATTCATGATTTTATTCGAGCTTTTCTAGTTAAGCTCATTCCAAACGTATAAAAAGTATACTCACCCTCTTCCAAAATTAATTTGCGCTTGAGTCCCTATAATTGAAGGCATTTTCTCGTCGAAAAAGACACCCAAAATATCTGAAGCATGTGTCTTCTGCATGTAGTAGCCTGCCTCCAAGACATTAAACAACTTCAAAAGGTTTGTCATTCGAGCGAATAACGACTTCAAGTCTTCTAGAAAGCTTTCATAATGAATGAGATCAAGAAGATTCTTCATCACCTGGTTTGTATCATTTGCCCGATTCCTATAAGACCTCAACCGCAAAAGCTTCAATCCAAAAAGCAAAACGTCACATTTAACCGATATGTTTTCATCATCTTTGATGAACTCTTCCTCTCCAACCTATGAGATTGGTTATTAGCTATTAACGGTACAGCAACGTACTCACAAGTTCTAATGTAAGCTGTCGATTTGCATCAAGCTCAATAGCTATGAATTCTGCTGATGAAGTTATGACTATAGGTATCTGATTAGCTTCAGTTAATAGCTGTTTAGTCGTAAGATTATTTGATGTTGCGAACTTGTATGAAAGCTTACATCAGCGAAACAATCCTCATCAAAGGATGCATCTTGAGCGTTGTTCAAAGAATCCAATAAAGAGGTAATTCTTTCGTTTTCATTTTGGGCAAGATCATCTATATTATCGCTTGACTTTGAAGGAGAACAAATCTCAACAGTACTACCGTTTATTATTGATAATTTAAGACGTTTGCTGCGACGACTAGGTATATTTAACTTCGATTTACCCGTTTTAGATGGTTTAATATCAAACGAAGAGGTTGAAACCGACTTTATTTCGTTAGAAGCTGATTACATTAGTTTAGGTGTCATACAAATAGATGTCCTTACCTTCATCGATTGCATATGAGACCTTCAAGTCCTTAGCTGCCTTCTCCAAATCGAAAGCTGATTCTCTGATATTAGACGACGGTATTAATGACCAGTTATTATCACGTAAGGATAAACAATCACTCCAAAATGTATCATTCTGGTTATTAACTTGCTCGATTTGAGTTGATGCTCTTTCAAAGATATCAGCAGCAGATTGCAATGATTCAGTTTTCGTAGTGATAGATATTTTCGACTTTTTGAGAGCTTGATAAGAAGTGAGTTCAGTAGTTTCGATTGAGGCCACGCCAAGTGATTGTTTAGGTATTGGGAGTTGCATTTCCTCATTTAAATGTCGTGGTGTATCTGATAATAACAAATTGACGACATCTAAAGCAACAGCCAATTCATTTTGAGCATCTCTAAAATAGATTTGTTGAATAAAATGACATAATATGTTAATGAAACATAACTCACCCTAAATTTCTTAAAACTGATTGTTTCAATTCTAAAACGTCATTTGCAGTAAGTGAATCATCTCGCGGTTGATCATCCTCAGGTTCAGATTGCTTATCATCGTCATTCAATTCACGCAATTGATCCTCTAATAAGCTATTTGAGCTCACTTGACTAAAATCGCCTTTCTCTTGCCAAATTCTATGTAAAGTACGAGCGAATTCGGTATCTGGATCTTGTGGCTCATCATATATAGCTTCACCTGTTTCTGGTATATCGACTAAATCTCTATCACCATGATAACCTTGAATTTCTAATAAATTCGTCATTTATTAGATTTTATTAAATGATGGTCGTTTAGATTCAAGCTTCTCCTAACGATCACCATCACTATTGAGATGTCAAATGAATATCAAGAGAATAATTATACTAGAATTGATTTAACGAGATCTTATGATAAGAATATTAATTCATTAAAGCGTATCATGGTTCACTTACCTTGGTGGTCACACTTTTTTACTATTCTAATTATATTGTATTGTTGCGAAAGGTTATACGCAAAGTTGAGCTCGATATCACGAGAAAGTTCTTATAGATTGTTAGTCCACTTTATTTATCTTACTACCGTCTCAATTTCATCAGGGAACAACGAAGAAGATATGGTATCCCAGATAGCGATAAGAGATCTTTCAAGCAAGCATTGGCAGCTGCTAATGCTTCTCGTAGACAACGCGTAAAAGATATTCAAGCAGACGAAGAACGTCAGCGTTTAGATGAGAAAGAAGAATCTTCTCAATGGAGAATGTTAGGCAAATCGACAGGTTGGAATCGTGAGTGATTGATATAGTATGGATTATTAAATATTTACTATATTATAGCACATCCTAGTCGTTACAGTCCACCTGCTTTACCGGGTACTTTAGAAGAAAGTTATGAACCAGTTAAATATGATTATATACCTTCAACGTCATCAATTTACTATCCTAATAATGAGGAGCTTCCTAGTTTATTTGAAAGAGATGTAGAAAATGACAGATCAGTGATACTAGATGATCTAAATTCAAGTAATGAGCACCAAGATGAAGTAAATCAACGTACACGTAAACGATCGATGGATGAATCATCATATATCGATCAAGATACTTTGATTAAGCGTAGGCGAGCTACCTCAATTTCTACAAATCTATCAAATGTCTCAATGAATGAAGAATCCGTTGATAATGATTATAGCGATGACAATGATTCAAGGATGTCAATTACTCCTCAGAACGAAAATAGAGGACGTAAACGTAGCTTTGATGACACATCTGAAGTTTCTGTTGTCAGAACAAGGTATAAGAAAGCACCAAAAAATTCTGAAGAATGGACTGATATGAGTGGAACAACATACAAGTATGATAATGGAGTCAAAAAGCGCCTTGAAACAATCAAAGAATGGAGATCAAAATACAATATGCCAAAAGACTCTCAACATCCAGACCGTAACATTAAATTGAGAGTCTATGTTGAGAAATGGATTACAGATGATGATTATGAGTTACTTCTACAAAAGAACGAACTCGGTTGGCAACCTGATGAAGATGAGCTTAGCTCAGTTAATGAAAGCTCGATTTATAATCCGGATGAAGAGGTGTCACAGCAATCATCAAACAAACTATCCAGTACAAATTCGAGAAAGTCATCAAGCGTCTATTATATGACTAGAACCCCAATTAAACGTCACATCTCGAATCGTTCGAATGGTGTATCTTCGATAACATCTTCACCACCACCATTAAATGAAAGTACTCTACAATCAACGAGTAGATTACGTGTAAATAAGAAGAAGAAGTCAGATCTATCCCTATCAACTACTTTTGGCGATGCTGAAAAAGAAAAAAGGAAGGAAGCCGATTTACTCAAGGAGATACGAAATGAGAAGCGTATTAAGAAAGAAAAAGAACAAGAAGAAGAGCAAAGAAGGAAAGATGAAGCTCACAAAACAACAATCAAGAAGGAGCAACCAGAGGGATTAGAAGAGCAGGAAGTAAAATCAACGACACCTACGTTAAATTTGGGTAATCTAACTTCTACAAATGATAAGGTACCAAAAAGTAGTGGTGCTATGAGTAATACAGATGCAAAGACGGATGATAAAAAAGTGAATCTGCCATCGTTTAGTTTTGGTAGTACGGCAGGTTTAAAAGATGATACTAAACTACCAACGTCATCGAATATACCAAAACCGGGTGGATTTAGTTTCAATCTAGGCAAATAGTAGCTTAATTGATTTGTAAAATAGAGTTATTCATTTAGCAGTTTGTTACGCCGAATAGTTTTGCCGGAATAAATAAGAACCAATATTGATTCAATTTCTATCTCTGAGAATAACGATCAAGAGTGAACTCAGAATGCTGAAAAACATAAACAGATTAAATAAGAATATTTCCAGAGATTTATATAATAGGTCATCTCTTATTCGTCGACAAGGAATTAAGTCATATTCGTCACATTCGACACATTCTACACCAAATGAATCAACTGTTAATAGTAAACTTATATTCACAACTGGTGCTATATTAACAGGATTTGGATTGGTTTATTTCAATAACTACCAAGGTTCTGCTAATCAAGCTATCGCGAAAGTTGAAGAGAAGTTACCAGTTGATTCAGCTTCACGTGACTATCAGAAAGTTTATAATGCTATTGTAGATGTATTGGAAACAGAGGACTATGATGATGGCTCATTTGCTCCTGTTCTCCTCAGATTAGGTGCGTGATTTACTACTATCAACAGAATCAATTGACATAATGTAGCTTGGCATGCAAGCGGTACTTACGTTAGTACTATACTTACACTTAGACTGACAATCGCTTATTATAATGCAGAGCAAGTATGACAAAGCCAACCCAGGTGGATCAAACAAAGCTACGATGCGTTTCAAGGCTGAAGCAAAAGATGAGGCAAATGCAGGTTTAGAAATCGGTAGAGGTTAGTTACCAAAATGACCGTTTGATAACTATCTAACTATATTTAGATCTTCTGAACAACAAAGTAAAACCACAGTTCCCATGGATTTCATATGGCGATTTATGGACCTTAGCCGGTGTTGTTGGATTGCAAGAAATGGGTGGTCCAAAGGCAAGTATCGTTTAAATTATAAATTTCACTAACAACTTTTAGGTTGCTTGGCGCCCTGGCCGTATAGATGGTACAGATGAACGTGAAGCAATTACGAATAGGCTTCCAGATGGTGCTAAAGATGAGCATCATATTCAAAACATATTCAATAGATTAGGATTTAATGACAGAGAAGCAGTTTGCTTGATTGGTGCTCATGCAGTTGGTAGAACCCATAAAGATCGTAGCGGATTTGAAGGTCCTTGGACATTCAGTCCAATCTCCTTCTCTAATCAATTTTACAAACTGTTACTTGAATCCGATTGGAAAGAAAAACAATGGGATGGACCAAAACAGTACGAAGATCAAGAGACAAAATCTTTAATGATGCTTCCAACAGATTACGCGCTTAGAACAAGTGAGCGTTACAGACCATACGTTGAAAAATATGCGGAAAATGAGGACTTATTCTTTGAAGATTTCGCCAAAGCTTTTGCAAAATTAATTGAATTGGGAGTACCCCTCAAACAATTTGAGCATTCACCGCCAGTATTTTTTAAAACCTCAGATGAAGTTGATTCATAATCATGTAGAGAAATTTCTATGTATGATTTTAGTTTGCAAAGTAAATACGCCAAATGAGATAAGCAGAAATTGCTACTAGTGGGAATAAAATGTTGCTAAGACTAGAATTAAGTAATTAGATAGTGAAACAGATTATTAGAAAATGAACAAACAGTGAAGCTCTTGTATCAGAAGATTTTGTACCAGTTTGTGAAGAAGAAGAAACTTTTGAAGGCTGTGAATATGTTTAGAGATTTGTATTCTCGTTATAGAGATGATTACTACTTACACCGTCGAATTCACCGATGTAGAGGCTATCCAATTGTGACCTAGCTTCATCAGAGTGACCCTTTGATTAATTAGTAAAGTAGTCTATTTAATTATATACTAACGATATCATCGAATGCTTCAGTAGCGTCTTTACCACCTTCGGAGATTATAACTTCATCACCACCTGGATGCTAGTCTATTTAAGGAGAAGAAATAGATTTATAATGAATAAACAAACCTCATCAAGGAACTTTGTACAATCATAGACTAAATTGACGTGTTAGGTTAATGGAGACTATTAGTAAATGAGATACCTTTTCCATTTATTAAGAGCCACATATCTTCATTAGATTGATGTTGCTTTAAATCTTCTATCGTGTACTTTTTATTTTCTGTCATTAATGAACTGATTATGGTTGGTTCGTGGTTAAATGAGAAGACAGTCGATGGAAAGTAATGAGAAAATATTATTATAAAAATTAAAAGATAATGTATATATAAAATGACAAAATATATTAAATTAATATGCGGCCCGGTTAGTGCTCAATAAAGAACTGTGGACTTTATTGAGCGTGGAGGACAACTGTTGTTAAGTCTATCAATTCAAAGTTATGAGTACACCATGCCCATCCTGCTACAGATGATGTCGGACGCCAACCCAACGACGTACTCAAGGCAAATTTAAATTGATGTGGTTTAATTGAAAGAGGTTTTGAAGGATTGTCGCAAATTTATAGGAATGAAAATCTGACTTAGGGTTACATCGAAGCGCACGATGGGAATTTGATCAAGTTGGAACTATCGAATCAAAATATCAAGATGAATTATTCATTTGCTACAGATTCAAGTTATGAAGAGCATGTGAGTTTTTATTTCATTCAATTTAATATCAATTTAAATACTTTTAGATACAAGAAATCGTTGGATTCTTATCTAGACAGTTAGCTGAGAATGATAAGAATAACTTTATTGAAATTTACCAAAATAAGCTTATAGATTTGAACCAAGATAAAAAAGTTGAAATCTTAGATAGTCTATTGCTTGATATTAAAGGTTTAGGTTTAGGTAGTTGGTCCGGTAAGTTTATATTCTCTCCAAACAGACTTTCCTAACAATAATGGATGAAAGAAATTGAAGGATTTTTTAACTTAGTCGGTTATTTGATCGTTGATTTATTCGAAAAATCTAAAGTTGAAACAACTTATAAGGAATTAATCAATAAGTTAGCAATCACTAACTCAATTGATAAGAAGTTATTATTATACAAGGTTATTTATAACTTAATAAACAACCTCAGTCAAGAGTATTCTGAATTAAGACTTGAGTCATATAAGCAATTATTAGAATTATCAATAAAGAACAATGATTTACAGTTCGTTTTACAAGATTATAATTTGGTTAGTGATTTAAATGATCCTCATTTCTTTTTGACAATATCAAACTATTACGATCAATCAAATTTGAATAAAGAATCTTTAGACTATTTAATCAAATATTTATCTTTCAATGAAAATGACAATAACCAATCTAAACTTCTCATCAAGAAAGTTTTAGAGGATAAGGAAAATTTTAGTCTCGCTCAACTACTTGAATTAAAGGCGATTATTAATGTTGAACAATCAACTGAATTCAATTTGCTATCTTCAATCATAAAGTTAAATGATGATCAATTTAAAAAATCAATTGATCAATTAGATATTGACAAAGAAGTGGTAAATCACAAATATTTATTAATAAAGCTCAACAATTATTGCTCCAACTTCATTGGTAAAGACATTGCATATGATGACATTTCCACAAACTTCAGGATTGAGATAAACCGCGTTGAGTTATTGTTGATCGAACTTATTAAATCTGGTTTGACAATTGCTAGACTCAACCAATCAACCAAGACTTTCAAAGTCAGTCACTCTAACAAGTTGATGATAGAACAACAGGATTGGTTAAATATTAAAACTAATTTGATAAATATAAAATCAAACTTGAATAAAATCTTGAACGTTTTGTAAATTTAAAACCTCATTATATATTATTGATGCCCTATGTGGAAACCATGGAACTGACTAAGGATTGATTATTTAAATTGTTTAGTTTCGAGTTGCAAATTTTCGTCAAGTCAAAAAAAAATTCTGTAAAGAATGACAACTAAACCCCTAAATATAGGTTACTGTTATTTTATTATTTGTGAGAAGCCCCATTGTTAGTTTTTATGGTGAGTTGTTAACGTACCTAATATTTCATTATTCGACATTACTACTCAACGCGACTGAATAATAAATAGAATGACGGATATATTTAAGAGTTTTATTCATCTTTGCAATATATAATCTACGTGAGTAATATTGTTAATTCAGAGTATCATACTAAGACCATTATCTGAAGTTTGTTCCGGTCTTAGAATGTATATACAAGAAAGATATTATCAATGATATTGATTACAAGGAAAATCGTTTGATTGTTTAAAGTCGACGGTAACTGATACTTACTTTTATGGAGCTACTTTTTAATAAAGTATATATTTAAATATATTTAAGTTATTATAAAACAAGCTATTCACCCTTTATAATTACTTAATTTAATCTTGATCTCGCATCATCATCATCAATTATGCTGATCAAACCAATTAGAACGAATTTTAAGAGAATAAATATACGTAATTATTCAATAAAACATCAAAAGAGATCTAGAATTATTGATATATTACTCTTCTCTTCTGCATCTCTTGGTTTATACGCTTTATACTCACACTTTAGTCACAATCAATCTTTACCTTTAATTTCAACCAATAGTTTCACTATACCAACTAAAAATAAAGATGGTATACCTACGATTACAACTATAAAGAAGCTTTCTTCAAACGCTATAAATCAATTACTTAGAGCCAATGAATCAGCTACTTCAATTAATAGACCCGGTTCTAGTTTAATTAAAGAATATCATAATAATTCTATTTCTTCTAACAATCCAATAGAAGATAGGTCTTCTCAAATCTTTTTAGAAAGGGATTTCAAACCGAAAGATATTTCAGACTTCTGTAGGAAGGGCGATTTATATTTCTTTTGCGTTTTCGATGGTCATTCTGGGTTTAAAACTTCAGATCTTTTATCCAAATCTTTAATTCCTTTCACTGTTTTACATTTATCATCATTATTCAATAATATTCAACCAACAAGTTCAAATTATTTTGATAACCTCAAAAATAAATTCCTACCGATCAACTTTAGTAATCCTTTAGATTCTCAACCTAAGTTTGTTATACAAGCTATAAAAAACGCTTTCATAAGCTTAGATAATGCTTTATTACAAGCTCCTATAAATACTTTAAATCAATTACCAAAAACTATATCCCCACCAAAATCCCCTGATGAATCCTTATTGTCAGTATTATCAGGTTCATGCGCTTTAATGGCTTACTTTGACGAATTGCGTCAAGATTTATATATTGCATTAACAGGTGATTCAAGAGCTGTAGCTGGTTATTATGAGAATGGTAAATGGAGAGTCGAAGTTTTAACAAATGATCAAACCGGTAAATCTAAATCAGAAATCCAAAGGTGGGTTCAATTCCTTTTTCTTTGGATTTTCATTCTTACGAAGTAAAATTAGAATTCAATCTGAACATCCTTCAGCTGAATCACCATATGTTATTCAGCGTGGTAGAGTGTTAGGTGGTCTAGAAGTGAGTTGTATTATTTATTCCTTCTGCAATAGTCTAATTTTTAATAGCCTACCAGAGCTTTTGGTGATGCGCGGTATAAATGGTCTGCACCACTACAATCACAACTTTCAAATGCACTGTTACCTCCTTCTTACCCCATAAGAGGACCACCAAGAGGTTTACTTACCCCTCCTTACGTTACCGCAGAACCCGAAGTAACCCATCGTAAAATAGACAAAACAAATAAACCTCAATTCTTAATTCTAGCTACAGATGGTCTTTGGGATAGATTATCAAATGAAGAAGCTGTTGCTCTCGTTGGTAAGGCCTTAGATGGAACAGGGCCTTTAGGTGGTTCAAAAGGTAAATCAATTATGAGTAAGTCAGAGTTACTAGAAAACGTCGTATCGATAAAAGGCGATAAACAAATTCAAAAACCAATTCAATCGTCAAATCACAATCAAACAGTAAGTGAATCTGATGAAAGTCAATACATCTTCAATGAATCAAACCTTTCAACATTATTGATTAAAAATGCACTAGGTGGAGCACATGAAAACCAAGTATCTGCTTTACTTTCAATACCTGCGCCACATTCAAGACGATTTTTTGACGATACAACTGTTTCCGTTATCATTTTAAATGATGAAGATAACAAATTTCAAAACTTAAATATAAAAAAACAAATCGCAAATGTACAAAAGCTACAGGATAATTTAAAAATGTAATATCATCTCTATAAACATTTTTCATCTCACGCACTAACCGATTTGTCTCTTATTTACAACCAACGTTGAACGTGCTTAGTCAATAATTAATTAAATTTTAACTTTCTTTCATACAACATCATGGAACTTAAACAAATAAATACAAATGGAACCGCTCTGCCTGCCTGGTCAGTTTTTGATGATAAGATTGATAAATGAAGACTAAACTTATTGATAGTTTCGGCCATCGCGGGGCATGTAATTTAGTTTAAAATTTCGATCCTAACCTCTATTCAGGCTAGCGCAGGTTATCCTGAAAACACAATGGCCGCATTCAAAGGTGCAATATTGTACGTACGTCATTTAAATAGGGGCTATCTGATTAATTTATTAAATGAAGAGACGGATCTGAGGGTATAGAAAGTGGTGAGTTAATCTCTGCCTCTCCGATTATATCTCAATTGCGCCCTACAATAGATGTTCATATCTGGTATGCTTAATTTTTCTGCGATATAAGTACTAATGCAATGATCGAACAGCGCTGACGATGTTATCGTTATGTTTCATGATCCTGAATTAGATCGCTTGACTAATGGTTCAGGTAGTATCCCAGAAAAGCCTTACGTTGGTGATATAGAACATATACGTACCATACAGACACCGCCTCAACCGATTCCTAAGTTTGAAGAAGCGCTTGAATTACTTATGAAACCGGAAAATAGACACGTGAAATTCAATGTATGTTTTACCATTTCTTATGATGATATACAATTAACAACACAGATTGACATTAAGCCAAATAATCCTCCGGAAAGATTATTTTCAATTATGCATAAGCATATATCTCAGTATCCTAATTATGAGAATGAATTAGCACCTCGTCTTATCTTAGGTAAGTTGATCACATCCAATGAATAATTAAAATCAATTATTTTGAAGGTCTTTGGCATCCAAAGTTTATTCAACCTGCGAAAGATATTATTCCATATGCATACTTGGCTCACATTGGCATGAGTTTATCTTTAGCACGCTCGCATTTCTTCGTAAGCATAATTCCTCATATTGAATAACTGCTTATCGTCTTGCAGGATCATGTAAAGATTTTAAGCATGTCTTTTAGTTCTCTTATGGGTAACGACGGTCAAACATTCCTTAGAGAATGTAAAAAATCAAATAAAGGTGTTATGGTTTGGACGGTAAACAGTCGCTCAGAGATGATCGAAGCCTCGAAGGTTATTATTACTTTCTGTCCATTTATTTACGTCTTATGTAACATTACAGTGGGAAGTAGATGGTATAATTACAGATGAAACTAAATATCTTGTTCAATTACGTAAAGATATGTCATCGTAAGTACTACTGAGTTCGATTCTTTCCTAGTCTAATATCTATGAACAGCCAATTTGAGACTATAGTTAAGGAAAATGGCTTCCTATTCCCGTGGTCCTCTATCAAATACTACAAGCCAATGACAGAACTAGCTGCATACATGGAAAAGAAATACATTGAGAGTTACGGGGGTGAAATCAGCGCCGCTGCTTAGAATAATTTGTAATTTTTCAGCTATTTTTCATTTGCTTTATCATCAATACACATGATTGTAGGTATACTAAACTCTAAAGTCTTAGACGTCTGAAAAGTAAGGTATTTACTCCGCGCTATGTTGGATGGCACCGTCATAGTAGTTAATATATATAAAAAGTACACAGTTAGCTTGTAGATAATATGACTGTAATTATTACTTTTCAATCTCTCTTTGGTATTTTTTTAGTTTTTGATCGTCGAATACTTAATACCTTTCAATTATTGATAAGTTTTGGAAGTTTTAAACTAGAGAATGTTATGAGATAGAAGAGCAATAAATTGTGTTATAAGTTCTGAGAAAGATATATGTTCATTAATTCACATGTTCTTAGATATCTAACAATGGTGTTGTGAGTACATTATAATTCATATCAACGGTGTGAGTGTATTCATTCAAAAGATTGTATATCCCATGATCAGCTAGTGTTATAACTTATTATTTATAGCAAGTTTGATATTGTGACGACAAACATTCTTACTACCCATTGGGATGAGACATTTCAGAACGCATGAAGGGGAC